>NW_017306730.1:683259-702156 GCF_000935625.1 Nanorana parkeri
GTTGGAGGGCGGTGAAGAGATTCTCTTTCTCACTCTGGCCCCGCCTGGGGGGAGGCTCCTACTGACTGTCTGATTTGGCTAGGCCTGAAGCCTAGGAGGCCAAGCTATGTGCTCACACTGAGGTCTGAGAGTCCAGTGACTGATATCAAGGATGGAGATGACAGAGTAACTTCAACAGGTGTAGGGAGCCTGAATGGACTGGTGACTTCTGATAAAAGTACTGCTTAGCAGGTGCTCAATACACATTGCCCTATCTGACTTAAAGTTCCTAGTCTGTGATGGCAGTGGATACTTTGTTCTACCACTTAAAGGAGTCTACACTATCCTGGATGTTCCTAGCCATAACCCCTCTCTCCCTAAAGTTTCACCATAAAGTTCTTAAGCATCTTACCTACAGTCTGGATTTCAGTGTATCGGTTGCCACAGAAGGGTGGTAAGTGTTATTGGGACAGCCAGGTTGCTAAAATCCCTAGACAGGCTGAGAAAGACCCGTGTATTCCAGGGGATCCTTTGGGGGTGTTCGCTACATAGACATTAGGTTAGATTAGAGGATTAGAAAAGGATAAGCACCGTAGATTTCCTCTAAGTAGTTAGAAGAGCCCTTATATGTGATCACAATATATGCAATATATGCCTGTCCAATGTTTGTATTTAATTATAAGCTAGTCCCTTTTTTTGAGCTAGTTTCTTAATTGAATCCGGTGTTTTCAACTGATTAGAGGTATGGGGTTCCATTCATTATGCAACCAGACTACCATTCATTACATGGAATTCTGATTGTTTTGTTCTACCACTAACTAAAGATCCAAAGACCTATGCTATTCTTTAAAGGAGAACTATGAGGTGAGTGCTTTTCACTCACCTCATAGTTCTAGCCGACCTGTGACAATGAGACTGTCACAGGTCGGCTCAGTAGATTGGGAGGTGAGCGAACACATACCGGCGTTCGCTCACCTCTTGATCCTGTCATGGCTCTCTGTCGTGACGGGGGAGGGGCTGGATTCCCCCCTCCACGCTCCGATCCGCCAGCGCTGACTGGGGGAGGGGCGGGTACAGCTGGCTCTGCCTCTAGATAGGCAGAGCCAGCTGTCAGTCACGCAGCTGGGTGGATCCCGGCATAATTGTTGGGATCCGCTTCAGCTGCGGCGTCTCAGTATACCGCGAGGAGCAGCTCGCTGTTTACTGCGGCGTCTCAGTATACCGCGAGCTACAGCTCACGGTATACTGAGCCTAGGGTGACGGGAGGAAGCTAGTTTGTGTCCTCCCGTTACCAAAAGGAGAACTATGGGGAAAAGCCTTAACCCCATAGTTCTCCTTTAACCACTTGCTTCCCAGAGCAATTTCTTACACACACATGATAAAATCTGAATTTCTGGCTAGAAAACAGCTTCAGACCCCCAAACAATTATTTATTTTCTGAAAGCCGAGGCCTTGTAGAATAAAAAGATGCTAGTTGCAATTGTTTATGTCGCACGGTATTTGCGCAAATGTTTATCAAACAAGTATTTTTAGGAAAAAATACACTAAAATGAAATTGAGTGCACAGAAACAGAATATAATGCCCAATTTTTTGGTAAAATATAAAAGATGGGGTCATGCCGGATAAATAGATAACAAACATGGCAAGCCGTAAAATTGCGTGCATCCGTGAAACTGCAAAAATCTACAATAACCAAAACTTCCCATAGGCGACGCTGTAAATGCTTTTACGGCTCATGAGTTTAGTGCTAACAGTGATTGGTATCTCTAGAATTATTGCTCTCACTCTGACGATATGTAACATGTGTGGCGCAATTTTTGTTTTTGCACGTAGGCGCATCCGATGCGTGTTTGCGTTGTATGTGCGTGCACGTGGGGGGCAGGGGACTTTAAAATTATTATTTTTTTGCATTTTTTATTTTTTTTATCTGTTACTTAAATTTTTTTTTTTTTTTTACACTCAGCTTAATTGCTATCGCATAGGGGACTAACAAGCCCCCTATGTAATAGCAAATATAATGTGACAGGTTCTCTTTATGGAGACATCAGGGGTCTTTCAGACCCCTAATGTGATTTAGGGACCCTGAAGAGGAGCCGGAGAATTAGTCCAGTGACACCGGAATTGATGTAATGCACATCCCTTCCAGATCCAGTGATCGGAGGAGAGATCAGCGGCTTCCAGTCGCTGATCTCTCCTCCGATCCATCAGGGGAGACCCACCACGCCAGTCCCGGGCTCACACGGGGGACAGTGGAGCCCGGGAAGCCGACGGCGGTGGAGGGAGGGGGGTGACACAGCGCAGTACCGTAAAAGTGATCCTGCGCCTGTATAGACGCCGGATCGCTTGTATTTAAACAGAAATCGCTGGCTGTTTAAACCGATACCACCAGCAGCCGTGTTCTTGGTATAACCACTTCTAATGGATGAAGTACATTTACGTGACCCCGCTGGAAGTGGTTAACCACCTCCCGTCCATTGGCCGTACCTAAATGGCTGGACAGAAGCCTTGTAGATGCGGGTGGGAATTTTAAGATGTCCATCCCCGCCCCACTCGTGCGCGGCGCAGAACGAGCACACAAGTGGGAAAACTACATTAAATGTAAACAGCTGGCAATGACTGTTTAAATACAAGCGTTCCAGCGTCTGTAGGGATGCCCGGTTCTTAAATCATATCTGAATTGGTGCTGACACTGTCCTTCCTTCTGGAGGGTGCCTACTTTTTTTCCCATGGTGTTTGTGTGTGTTTTAATGTAGCCCCCGCTCCAAGCTCGCTGCCGTGGTGGACTACAATCTCACATTTAGTTTACTAAAAATAGATATGCATTGCTATATAGAATCCCCATAAGTTCTATCCCACTCCTAATAACCATACTGAACAAGACATTTACTCACTGAAGATGCCCACAGGATGTACTTCCTCAATGCACACAATTTCACTCAGCCCTGTGAATATGCCCTTCCTTGTGTCACAACTCTCACAGAGCCTGCCATCTGAGCTACAATTCAATGTCTGAACAATGTAACATCATCATTGTTTGCTGGGAGCAATGCATGATGGAATATGTAGTCTTCGTGGGAATCCAGGAAGGTGATGAAAGTGATGGGCAGACAGAAGGCAGCACTCACTACATAAAATAGATTTTTTCAAGTAAGATTTGATTGCATTATCAAAACCAACTTTAGTATGTATTCCTATTACAGTGCTGAGGTTATAATAGGATATTATATGCTGGGACTTATAGAACTCCTTTAAAATCAGGCGTGTGGAATTTGTTTTAATACTTTACAAGGAGTAAAGCAGGGCCCAATCTACGTGTCCCTCACACGTAGCACTTCTTACTGGTCAGTGTGGTCAGGTGACTGCGCTGATCAATGAGTGCTTGTAATTTGTGAGCAAAATTCAAAATCCATAGCGCAGGGCTGCACTGGACAGCAGTATAGGGTACGGATAGTACACCCAAACGGGCAGAGGGGAAAGACCGTTCGCTGAAAAGTCATTATATTGGGGGAGGGAGGAGAGGGAGCCAGATTTGAGCGAGTAATCCCGTTTTACAAAATTACTTGGGAAAGTGAACTTAACCTTTAATGTACATTGTGCGTGTTAGGGAGCCCAGCTACCACAATATGGCACATAGGTGAATGGGGGCATCACTCAGCACGCACATACACACATAATGCCCATTCGCATTTTGCAAGGTGGTTATTTTTATTTTTGTATTATTTTGTACTTTTTTTATAACTTTTTTTCACTTAATTTACTGCTATCACACAGGGGATAACACCCCCTATGTGATAGTGACAGGTTCTCTTTATGGACCCTGCCCTCCAATACAGAAGATGGAGCACACAGCATTGTGCTGAATCTCCTGTGCAACCCGACTTATGACAGCTGAGACAGGAAGCACTGTGAGTAAAGCGCTCCTGTCTCACTGATCACACAGAGCAGATCAGAGAACAGACGTTCTCCGCTCTGCTCCCGGCTCTCCATCCTGAAGTAATTTGTCATGGCCCCGGGCACTCAGAAGATCGGGGGACCCTGAAAACCATGGCAGAAAGGTGGGGTGGGGGGGACAAGCAAGAAAAATTGAGAGAGTTTACCCCTTGTGTGGCGCTTATCAGAGGTAGGGGGAAGATGCGGGGGGGAGCGGGCAATGTCTCTGGACGGGTGGAGTGTAGGAGACACTCAGAGTTAACGTGGAGACCGGGCTGACGGCGACGCGTTTCGAAGGTGAAGCCTTCTTTTTCAAGCCGAAGTTGGGGGGACAAGCAAGCTGGCCATACAGTCATTCACATCACTTGTACACAATAAAAGATGGTTTCCCTGCTCTACATGTAGCCCTTGCCCGTAGCAGGGCAAAATGTAGGGAAAAAAACACATCCCAGCGCATGGAACTTCATGTCCCAGGCAATAGTAACTGCACACCCCTTTAAATACTTTTTTTAGAAGAGAGTTTAGCATCACTAAAGACACAAATAAGAAGACAGCGGCTCTAGGTTTATACAGGTGGTCATTTGAATGGAATTAATCATTTTGTCAGACTGCAAATGACATGTTGGTTCAGTAAATCTAGTGAAATACCGGATATATTTGCATGACAGAGGTTGTTGTGATTCAAGTCATTCAATGAAACCAAATCTGTGTTTAAAAACCTCAGTGTAAGAGGAAATATACAAACCACTTCAGTGGCAAAAGAGGTTCAGCAAATGTATAATAGAGAACAAGTTACAGTTGAGGTGCAGCTAACAGAGCTTTCAAATGGTTTATTTATTACGTCTAAAGAGCAAATACACACAAAATGAATTTCCTATTGTTTGTTGAACACTAAAATTCCCCAACAGCTCTTTAAAACACTGGGAGATTCTAGAGATCTTGGCCCTGCCATAAGGCCTCAATCATGCGCTCGGGTTAACAAAACGAGTGATAAATATTGCGGGGGGGTCATCAAAACTGGAGCAGACAGAAACTGGAGCAGTACCCCATGGCTTTTATCTTCTGTTTGTTCAGTTAAGATTTGAAAATGAAAGAGAGAAGCTGATTGGCTGCGATGCACAACTGCTCCAGATTTTGCCTGCTCCAGTGTTGATAAATTCCCCTCATTGTCTATTGATGATGGCAGCCCAAATGCACCAAGCAAGATGCATGTTTTGCACACCTAAAAACACCAAACAGTAGCTTGGCATTCAAAAAGGTGCCTATTGAAATGAATGGGCTGACCTATGCGTGACAAATGCGCATAAACATGGCATGACATACGGTAGCTAGGAAGGCTGGCAATGTTGTTTAATATTTCAGCTCAGCGCATGGAAAGTTGCGAGGACACAATATTTCTGGCTAGATCACATAAATGTACTTGGCCTGAAAAAAAAAACAATGCAGCTACCACACCTAAGGACTGGTAAGTTATAATTTATCACATTTTTGTTATTGTATTTGTAAATACTTTAGCCAACCAATATGGTTGTCGAACCTGGATTCTCCAAAAATGATCATGTGCAGAATAGTGTCGAGTGAGATATGTTAAGGCAGAGACAAGGATCAGGGAAATAATCCCATAAGAGAAGATATCTTCTTGTGAACTTCAAGATTTTAACAATTTAAATAGACCCATACATGAATGACCAAATAACCAATAACCAAATAAAACCCAATAAATTTGTATTCAGCGGATTTAGGGCTGCCATGACAGGAGGAAGGTTCCAAGTACATCTAGAGTAAAATGTAATCCATATCTATGTTTTCCTAGTTATGATGAGTTTTTACTTTGCCTTAAGTGAATGTACAGTGTTTGTATACATTAGGCTTAGGACTTAAATATTTTTTTTATAGTCAAGCAAATCTAATACTGTATATATATCTATATATATATATATATATATATATACAATATATGTATATATATAGATATATATATATTTCTGGTGAAAGAGGGTTGGGCACCTAAGGAATTGGCTAAAGTATGTTTATAGGGACGCTGTTGTGGACATCAGCAATGTGCGGTGTTGGATAAAGATGTTTCAAGAAAGAGAAACCGAAATTCCACTACAGCATCCCCATGTCGGGGGTTCTAGCTTTTCCCTGCTTTACTATTAAAAAAAACCTTTTATTTCCCCCAAAAGTTGGACTTACACTTTAACCAATCCTTCTTACCCTTGAAGTAGTATTAATCTCTGAAACATTTTTCAATAATGAATCCAGATCAAACACATTTACATTGCCAAGCAAAGTATTTCTTAAAAGATTTACCAAGGCACCTACAATCAGCATGTTTCCAAACAGCTCCAACGCTCTCATTTCAGCTTCCCTGAACGCCCTGTCCAGTACAAATTCACAAGTGACAGAGCAGTCTCCAGCAGCTCCCTATCAACTAGCTTGTAGAAGAGAGGAAGGAGGAGCGGGGACATGGCTTGCCTTGCTGTGTCTTTGTGGAGACCCACACAGCTTACTAGCACACAAGGGCTAGATGCATTGTGTGATAGCGTGCAGGGATATGTTACATTGTCATTCATTTCACTGACACCACAATGCACCCCCTGGTGGCCATGCGTTGCAGTACACTCTGGCAATGCACGGCTGCCAGGGGGTATCTGGAGTGCGATTGAAAAGAATGGCGATGCATCTAGATCATGGTACTACACATGCTACATGCACTGTGCAATAGAGTGTATTAAACGCACATTAATGTGCGATTAGCACAACACTCCAGAGTGAATGGGCCCTTAGTTACCGTTCCCACACAGTTTCCTTACACTTTTGTCCCCCACCGCCACCATTTAAGAGTTTTAACATAAGTTGTAGCAATGTCCCTAGACTTCTCTAATCTCTAATGTAGTGTAATACATTTGAAATAAGAAGACAACATAAAAATACAGATTTCCATACAGCTGAACATACAATACCACAAAACACCCAAATGAGGAGCAAAGACTTTGGCTGCAAGTGCATTAGACAGGCATAGAGTAAACAATCATAAAACCCTCCAGATTTTCATGGAATATGTGCTTCATTTGGATACGAACTCAGATCTGACATTTTGCCATCATTCATTTGCACCTGTCTTTATCTGAACCTTACACATCATCTAATTCACAGGGTGACAGAGGAAATATTTGACTGTTGATATCTGCAAGGGGGTCATTTGCATCCTTAAAAGAAGAACTGCAGGAAAATCAAAGACTTACTGTTGCAGTGGGGCTACCCCTGTACTGCAAAGTTTAAGTGCATGTTTTGTCTGGGGGCTCAAATAAAGCAGATTTACTTAACTGATTCTCAGTCCCGTGGCAGTAGGAGTCCACCTCTCTGCCCCTCCGCTCTGGCTATGAAATGCCCCTCGGCGTCCTCACGTCTAATACAAGTCAATGGATCTGCATAAGACATAATGAAAATAGCGGTCCTTAAACCACCGGAGCTCAGGGTAGAAGAGGCTTCGGGGACCAGTCCAGCAACCAGGAGGGAGCCGGTGGGACTGAGGATCAGGGTGAGTGATCTGGCTTTATTTGACTCCCCTAAAGCACTTAACCCTTGTAGTGCATGGGGTAGTTTTTGATTTTTACGGAGTTCTTCAAAGGGAAAAGAAAGCTGGAACAAAAACTCGTACACGTTCAGTAAAAAGACAAACGGGTTATTTTTTCCTGATTCTACTTGCTGACTACAGATCTCTGTGTAACACAAATATGTGCCGTCACTGGAGTGGGCTTTCCTTTGTCATATACTGTATATTTGGCGTGTGTTTATGTTGGGAGCACACTTAGGGGGTTATTTACAAAGCTGCCGAAGGATCTAGCCGTAGCTTCGGCTGATCCTTCAGCTAGCTTCGGCCCCAGGACCCCTTTGGTTCAGTAGCACCGAAGGGCTGCTGTATGGGCTATTCACAATAGCCCGTACAGCTCCCGAAGTTGACCGAAGGGCTCAGTCCAGCCGAAGGCATATGCTTCGGCTCGACTGAGCCCAGGTGAAAGTCGAAATTGGCCAGCCGACAGCCTTCTACTGACAGCTGGGCGGAGCCAGCTGCCATCTCACGGCTGGCTCCGGCCACTTGCACAGACATATCAGCGTCCCTGGTTACCAGATAACCAGGGACGCTAATCTGTCATTACCAGACAGCCCAGCTTTCCCAGATGCTCCGGGAGCCTCCCACTATTAGATAGCGGCTCCTGGCCGCCCGGGACAGAAACACTTTCTTCCGGAAAGGTTTACTCTGCTCGATCGAGCAGAGTAAACCTTTTCCTGCTCTGTTTTTTTATTTTCTTCTGGCATTCAATTTGCAATAGCAAACTAGCTATTGCACCCGCCCACTGCTGCTGTCAATCAGCAGAGGGGACCTGAAGTTCTCCATCAGGTCCCCTTCTAGTGATTGACAGCAGCAGAGGGCGGGTGCAATAGCCAGCTTGCTATTGGATATTGCAAATTGAAATAGGCAATAGGAATCTAGCTATTTATTCCTATGCTGATTTTTTTTTTTTATTCTGACGGCAGCTAAACCGCCGGGTTCTCAGTGTAATGACTGATCAGTGTCCCTGGTTACCAGGTAACTGGGGACGCTGTTCTATCATTAGGATGAGAGCTTAGCAGAGCCGGCTTTCATATCACCGCCGGCTCTGACAAACTCTCATTGTAATGACAGCTGGTCCCGGTCAATAGAAAACTGTTGGGCGGAGCTAGATGTCACTGCTAGCTCCGCCCAATCGTTTTTATTTTTTTGCCTACTTTTTGACCGTTTTTCTATTCTGCTCGGTACCGCAGAAGGTACCGAGCAGAAAAGCCGAGCCGAATGCCGCTCAGCGGCATTTGGCTATTCACTCACTGCTGTTCGGCATCTATGAGAATAGGCCGAACAGCAGCGAGTAGCCTACCGGAGGTTCAGCTCAGCCGATCCAGTGCGGGATCCAAGCTGTGACAGACAGCTCCTGGTCTCGTACGAATGATCAGAAGCGGAAAGGACTTGCTCCTGATCATGTGATCCCTGTGATAACCAGTCACACTCATCACAGTCCCAAAAAACAAAATCTCATGCTCACTAACCACAAAGTTATTCTCTGTTATGTGTCTTTTTTTAATTGTTTGTGTAGTGTTTGTGACTCACTGCTGATTTGCAACATTTCACATAATTTCTCAACTGCGCAGTAATTACATCAAGCATATGCAGCACTACAAGACCTTCAATCTGTCGCACAATCTAGAAGTTCTCCTGAGCATTTCCTAAAGTAACTCAAACATAATTCAGCTTCATAACCTCAAGTCAGCCTTGCACTTCAGGGCTATTTGCTGTCCTCCAGGAGGTTCCCATTTAGAAATGAAACATAAACTAGGATAATAAATCTGCCACTTTATGCACAGATAATCATGGAAGCAACCGTTTAAAAGGCGCTGATGATGCAACCAAATTGATATTGATGTCCCCCATTGTATCCCCTGGCCTAACAGATCCCCGCTCTCCCCCTCCACAAATGCATACTTACTGAGATGCAGTGCCTCCTGTGTTCGTTTACATCCCATGCCAAAGTCCTCTCCCTTCTGCAGTGCACAATAGAACCTAATAGACTTCAAAATGCTCTTTTACCTCCATTTCCCAGGCCAGGTGCATTGAGACAAGTCCTGTGTTTACATGTCAGCATCAGCAAAGGAGCTTGCGGACATAGCATCGCTGGAGCGGAGTTGACTATAGTTCTGCTTTAAAGGAGAACTATGAGATGAGTGATTTCCACTCACCATTAGGCTAGCTTCTCACCTATTCACTTCCACTTCATGCATTATTTAACACGTTTTCATACATGTTTTTGTTGTGTGTTTTCTTGCATTATGTTTTCAGCATCTACAATGGAGAGAGAAGAGCCTGCCATTTTCAAACGTAGCTAGACCTATCGCACATGGCCTATGGTAGGTCTCAGTAATAATGCTTTTGCAGTGCAGGAAAATACATGTAGCCTGTATTTCCATGTGCTCCCATTGACTTCAATTTTGAGGCACCCCTGAGGATGGCAGAAGTGCAACGGGACCCTGGTTGAGAAAGTAACCATAGTAGATGATGTAATTAAAAAAATAGCCACACTCCATGGGTCTTCCTTACCACATCCAAGCTTTATTGTAATCCACAAACCGGTATACACCACATTGTGCTTCCCTTTTGAAACCCTCTCACACGTTTCACCAAAGCTCAATTATAGAGATGGTTTCTCTTACAATGGGGAGCACGATGTGGTGTGGAGTACAATAAAGCTTGGATGTGATATGCAAGACCCATGGGAGTGCAGCTATTTTTAATTGGACTGATTGCAGGTGAAGACGCACCTTTCAGTCGGCACCTGGGGGATCTCCACTACAGGAATCTAACCGCAGAATTGGAGCGGTGAGAGTTTTTGTATTCATTATAGTAGATGAGGTATTAAGCTGGCCATGCTTCTGTATCTTGCTAGTTGGCCCCGCTGGATGTCAAAATACCTGAACAATGCCTGCATCCAATCAGAATGTTCAGGAATTTTGAGAGCCAGCAGGGCCGACTAGCAAGATATTCAAGCTTGGCCCAGTGGGAGATTTCTCAGTCCACATAGTTTAGCGTAGATGGAGGAATCTGTTGCACTTTTTCCATCTGACCATAAAAAATATGTAGGTGTATGGCCAGGTTTACATAGAGTATGGGTGACACTTCAGTAGGGGGTGTATTAGCTACCTAGTTTATGACAGTATTAAATAGGGCAGTACATACAGATTGTATGATGTGCCGCCCCAATGGGGCATAGAAGTTTAATGTAGATACAATTTATATAGATTGTTTCCCTATACCTTTTACTATGGACGTTTTATATATTTAGTTCCTATGCTGCCATCTAGTGGCCTTTTGTGATATTGCACCTGTTATTTCTGTATTCCTTTCCTCACGTGATGACACATTTCCTCTGTATGTATGCCCCACCCTTCTTCTTGTTGGTCAGTACTTCCTGTGTCATGGCCACAGCTAACCGCCACATGTAATAAGGACACATGTACTCTGCATAGTACCATAGGAAAGGCATCATCTTTTGACCGCATAATACTGTAACCATTCATCGCTGTTATCCTGTTGTCTTCACGTTCAGAATAAAGCAACCTTTGTGGATGAACACGTTATTGGTGAGTTCAGCTATCTGACAATGATTGTCCGCAGTGATTTGAATCTACTTATACAGGCCAGGCATAGAGGTCTCACAAGGTATACATCGCTATCACAACAATCGGAGTCAGAATATATGACACTACAGTAGAAGCTGTATTATATAGAGCATGGGTGACACTGCAGTAGGGGGTGTATTGCCCTCTCAGTCCCTGACACAGGAGTAGATATTGTATTACATACTCTCTGTATGACAACGCAGTAGATACTACATATCACATAGTCTGTATAATACTGTAGTTGATGCTACATCACATAGAGTCTGTGTGACACTATAGTAGATGCTGTATGTCTGTTTGACACAGTAATTAATGTTGCATTACACACCGTTTGCCATTGTACTAGATTCTGCATTATGTACAGTCTTTATGGCAGTATAGTATGAGTTGTATTGCATGCGGTCGGTAATAGTGACTGTCTAATATCTAGGTATACATGAGTAAAGAATTTCTATTTCTGCAAACGTGAATGTAAAGTGCCACGCTTCTGTGACACCTGCCGTTTATTTTTGGCACAAATGAGATGCCTAAATGCTAATGCAAATATATCAAATTACTCTGCTTTTATTCCATGTACACAATCTCAGTCACTTGTAACAAACTAGTCCAAGGCAACATTTTGTCTGTATCACAGCAAGCAAATAAACCAAAAATCAAAGAGATCTATATAAAAGTTTTACAAATATTGACAAATAACTGTATCCAAGATGTGACTGGAACATTGACATTTGATCATATAATGTTCAGACTGTGTCACTGAATAAAAAGGACATTGAATTAAAAAATATTCAACTTTGATATTATAAACATTTCTTCTTATCAGTCAGTGTCATATAATGTGGCAATTGTGAATGTATTTAAAACTTTACCTATTGATAAAAGATCTTTTAGCACTACAGATGGTAGTTAGCTCTATATATTGGTAAAACATATACCTTACTGCAGAGTGTAGAGAAGTCATGAGGTCCTGTATGTAGTCACAGCAATTCGTGCAGCTATTCCTGTGGAATGGGAAACTTGCCATCACACATGAAGCTCCAGTGACCATGCAGATCACCAAGTGCCTTAAGACTGAGGAGCAATGTGCACTGACAATGTGAAATCAGCACAAGGGCACAGAGGTGTGGTTCTAATCTTCATGGCATTTCCATATGGACAGTGCTTTCCTTAAAGTGACACTAAACTCAGGAGTTAAATCTTAAAAGTACCTTATAACAAAAATGTACTTTATTTGTGTATCACTCAGCTGTAGATTCTCAAATCATCTCTGAACTGGTGCTGACACTGTCCTTCCTTCTGGAGGGTGGCTACTTTTGTTCCGTATGGTTCCTGTGTGTGTGTTGTAAAGTAGCCACCACTCCAAGCTTGCTCCTGTGATGGATTACAATCTCAGCACAAATTAGTAAACTAAACATGAAGTTGTAGTCTAATTGTGTCTAGTGTTGCCACCCTGGTACAGGAAGTATGTTAATGGCAGGGTACCCAAATAAAATAAAGGAAACATTTCTGAAAAAAGAAAACTAATGCAACTATCTAATTTAAGGTCTGTGAATCTGCAATGTACAGTAAACTACCTATTATCTTGCATTCATGCAACCAGAACTCTCAAGAAACCAGAAAAAAAAAATCAAGGACATACAGTATGTCCTCATTTAATTTTTTTGGCCAGTTGGTCGATAGACATGAGCACACTAAAAAAATTTGTTAGCAACTACATTTATTTTGTGTGTGCAATAGCCAGCCTGCTGTTGACTATGGCAATTTGAAATAGCCAATGGCAGAATCTAGCCAGCAGATGAATGTGGTGGGTGGTTGTTGCTTGAGAGTTAATAGTAACTCTCAAGCAACCAGAAACTACAGTTATCTTGCATCTACCAATCCCCACGGGTGCCGGATAACTGGCAGTTTACAGCATTACATTTCTGTTTTTGGGTTTAGATATGCTTTAAAGCAGAACTCCAGATATATATTCACACTATATTGCCAAAAGTATTAGGACACCCCTCCAAATCATTGGATTCAGGTGTTCCAATCACCTCCATGGCCCCAGGTGTATAAAATCAAGCACCTAGGCATGCAGACACTTCTACAAACATCTGTGAAAGAATGGGTCGCTCTCCGTAGCTCGGTGAATTCAAGCGTGATACCGTGATAAAGTTACCACCTGTTCAATAAGTCCATCCGTGAAATTTCTTTGCTACTAAATATTCCACAGTCACCTGTTAGTGGTATTATAACAAAGTGGAAGCAACTGGGAACAACAGAAAACCAGCCACAAAGTGGTAGGCCACGTAAAATGACAGAGCGGGGTCAGCATATGCTGAAGTGCACAGAAGTTGCAAACTGTCTGCAGAGTCAATAGCTACAGACCTCCAAACTTAGTGTGGCCTTCAGATTGGCACAACAACAGTGCGCAGAAAGCTTCATGGAATGGGTTTCCATGGCCAAACAGTAGCATCCAAGCCTTACATCACCAAGTGCAATGCAAAGCATTGGATGCAGTGGTGTAAAGCACGCCGCCACTGGACTCTAGAGAAGTGGAGAAGTGTTCTCTGGAGTGACCAATTATGCCTCTCTGTTTGGCAATCTGATGGACGTGTCTGGGTTTGGCGGTAGCCAGGAAAATGGTACTTGCCTGACTGTATTGTGCCAAGTGTAAATTTTGGTGGAGGGGGGATTATGGTATGGAGTGGTTTTTCAGGGTTTGGGCTTGGCCCCTTAGTTCCAGTGAAGGTAAGTCTTAAGGCATCAGCATACCAAGACATTTTGGACAATTTCATGCTCCCAACTTTGTGGGACCAGTTTGGGGATGGCCGCTTCCTTTTCCAACATGACGGCGCACCAGTGCACAAAGCAGGGTCCATAAAGGCATGGATGAGCGAGTTTGGGGTGGAGGAACTTAACTGGCCTGCACAGAGTCCTGACCTCAACCCGATAGAACACCTTTGGGATGGATTAGAGCGGAGACTGCGAGCCCGGCCTTCTCGTCCAACATCAGTACCAGACCTCACAAATGTGCTTCTGAAAGAATGGTCAAACATTCCCATAGACACACTCCTAAACAGCCTTCCCAGAAGAGTTGAAGCTGTTATATGCGTAAAGAGTGGGCCGACCCAATATTGAACCATATGGACTAAGACTGGGATGCCATTAAAGTTCATGTGCATGTAAAGGCAGGCGTCCCAATACTTTTGGTAATATAGTGCAGGGCTCAAAATTTCCACTCGCCTGCTCGCATTTGGCGAGTGGAAATGCAGTGCAGGCGAGTGGAAATTCAGTCAGGCTTGCGGTCACAGACCGCGTACCTGACTCGTGGGAGCAGCTGCTCCTGCTTGGCTGTCTGTGCTTTCAGCCGCAGCTCTTCACTGAGCTCCGGGTCGAAAACAAAGTTATTAGTAAGGTCTGCAGCAGACCTTACTAATCACCCTAGGATCACCAGGGATCTGCCTGCTTGCCTCCTCCCTGCAGAAAGACAAGCAGGTGAGGGGGCTTCATTGTTTTACTTTACTTGGTGGGGGGGCAGGGAACAAAGTGATGTGAGGAGGCAGGGAACAGGGGCGGGGAGAGGGTAATATTTTATATGTGGGGGGCATGGAACAGGGGGGAGAGTGTATTATTTTATATGTGGGGCAGTGAGCTTTATGGTAATATTGTTAAAGTTGTTGTTAATATTTATTTTTGTAACTTTATTTTGCATAAAACATCTAACAGTGTCATTTATAAGATTATTTAAGAGGGTGTGTTTAGGGGCGGAGTTAAGGCCGGGGCAGGGTAGGGGTTAGGTGGGCAACTGGTGGCGAGTAACTCATAAGGCCTGGCTAGTAGCTCAGGACTTGAAATTATGACCTCTGATAGTGTATATATAATATGCACACATACATAAATTAACATATACACCCCCATAGTCCCAATCTTGCAAAATATGAAAGAGTTTCCAGATAAGGTGTACTGATGTCACTACTGTGAAATAAAAGTTATATTTGGAAGGGACTATTCCTGGATTGTCTTCTAACCCCTGAATTGTTTCCTCTGCAGCATCTCCGCAGTTCCAATCTGCTGCTCCAATTGTTTGGTATTTTTTTTTAATCTATTCAGCAGCATAATCAGATTATGAAAGGAGCCTGCACTGATTGAAGTGACAGAACAGTACAGGTCATTTAAAATACTGTTTATTTTGCTTTATACTTGCATAAGTATGAAATGTGGTAAAGTGGAACTCTGGGCACAGAGATGTTTGTAAATCCTGACGTGAAAAGAAATGTTACCTCTACAGAGTTGTAATAAATGGCCGGAACATTTAACAGTACCATCAAATCAATACTTTTCTTTCTGTCTGATAGTACAGTGCCCGCTTCCAGCCTGCTCTGGATATCAGAGCTGTGGGTCTCAAAGGCAGAAGCACTAGCATTATTTTTTGCCCCTCTCTCCCCTTGGCAATTTACAAAATGCTGTGTATTCTGTAAACCATTTACTGAATACACAGCAACAAGTGCTTCCGTCTCCATTCAAACCTATGAAGAGGTAGCACTCCATTCAAGCCCCGCTCACACCTCTGTGTTTTAGAGTGCATGTCGGAACGGAAAGCAATGTATGTGTCATAGGAACCCATATTAACCAATGAGCCTGTTGACATCTATGTGCTGCATTTTGAAAATTGAGACATGTCCTTTTTCTGTGAATTTGCACGCCCATAGAAGTCTACATCTATGCATAAAAATGCATGTATAGTGCGTTTTAAAGCGTTTCTATGTGTCGCGAGCTCCAGGTAACAAGTTCCTCTCCTGAATACCAGCCATGTGCTCATACACTGCTCCAAGCATGGTGGTCACAGCAGAATCACTGCGTGATACAGAAGCTCTCATCAGATATATTAGCAGCCTTTCCCTCCTGTTTGCAAAACAGAAAAAAATGGTCACCAGCACTCTGACTGCTGCAGAGGAGGAGTAGAAACCACTAGACTGCTGCCGAGGATGAGAGACGCTCCAGGGAGGGGGTCTCAGAACAGGGTCTCAAGCTTGGAGGATCAGGTGAGTATAACTTTTTTTTTACACCAGGCAAAAACGAGCAGTTAACCCTTGCAGTGTGTGTGTAGCCCCACTGCAAAGGTTATTAACATTTCTGACCAGAATTCTTCTTTTACACATCAAAAAATACACCGCAACAAATCATGTAAATGCACAATAAAAGGGGCACTGCACAAAAGCGGACACAGATAGCTATAACACTGGCCTCAGAGTATGAGCTCTCCATAAGACTGAATAGAGAGAAAAGCACACATGTGCGGTCGCAGCAGAGAAGGCTCTGACAGGCGTCTAATTCCAAGGACAGACATTTCCAGAGACAGATTTCCAAAACTTGAGACTATCCCTGGGAATCACTATCAAATAATGGAACCAGATACAGACTGGTCACCCCTTGATCCTTAGTTGTAGTAGGCTGGATTTGCATACATTCATGTCTGAGAAGGGTGTTAGATCTTCAGACTGGCAATGGCAGTGAGAGAAGTATCCTGGCCCAGATGAGTGTATTTACCAGTGTAGACACCGCATTCCCATACAGAGGGGGACAGAACTAATAACACAATTCCTGGATAGCCTGTTCATCAAACACATGTATATCCCCGAGACCCCCCTCCTATTCTCAGTAATGACATCCTGAAAAAGTAAGATATATATTGAAGGACTGCTCTGACACAAAGCTGACAGATGGAGCTACGAGGGAATGTAAATGTCAGTTACGGTCAGTTTTGTAGTTCATCAGATATCACCACAAGATTAGTTTAATGGGATTCAATTCCTGTTGCTTTTAATACAGGGCTAAGTCACATAATTTACCACCACGGGAATCAGCTCAGCGAACATTCTCCTATTACCGTCTAAAGTTTAATACAACCTTGGCTCAGCCAACTGAGAATGCCAATATGTTATTTAGCAGCAGCAGCAGAAGGCTGCACTAGGCTGTGCTAATTGCAATCCAGAATACAGATAATGCAGGTTCAATCTTAAAGCAGATCTCCAATAAAAAAAATAACAAGATAAAAAAGAATAGCCCATTAAAAGAAAATAAAAAGATTTTGCTGAAATTAGGGATGCACAGATACTTTTCGAGTACCAATGCCGATACTTGGCATTTTCATGAGAACTACCAGGGTTGCAGCGGTTGCAGCTGGGTCCTGGCTCTGGCGCTCCACCACTGTCCTGAATCATTAGTCTGTATTGTTTTAGAAAAACTGTCACATGACAATAAACAAAAATGTATCAGTACTCGTACTTGTAAGTACTTGGCAAGTACCAGTACTCGTACTCGCAAAACTGGTATCTGTGCATCCCTGTATTTATATTTATAAAAACAAAATCGTACATTAAAACAGAGATGTACAAATGCCAGGAGCTCCGTGTGCTTCTTACAAATGACAGCTGCCTCCTAACTTGTGAATTTTTCTCTAGTCTAGTCTTGGAGCTCAAAAGTATCGGCACATGTACTCGTACTTGTACCGAGTACTGTACTTGGTATCTGTGCAACCCTAGCTGAAATTTTCACCTTCAATCCAGAGATTTCCCCGCAGTACTAGATGTTATCTGTTTTATGGCCAACATCATTCAACCCACTTTCTCTGAGGCCAGGTTGTACTGCACCTACCCCCAGCCTGAGACTGGACAGTGAAAGGAGAAGTGTGCTAATTTCTCTTGTCATACTACTTTCTCTTCCTATCAGCATGTTTTTTGTTAGAACATGAACTGATTGGCTTCTTGTGCTGCTTCTTCCTCTAAAACTCCAGGCCTGCTATACAGGGACTGTAAGAAGCTAGTGCCAGGTAATGATTACGGTACTGCATTAATGGGTGGAGGACCGCTAAACAAAGACACTTCTATGGTTTCTAATAGCAGAACTGTTGAGAATCCTAAATATTAACTACTAACAATTATGTTTCAGTTTCCGAATCTGGTAGGGTTGCTGATATGCAAATTAAATGATCTCCTGAACTAAGCCAGGGGCGTATCTGCCGCGAGGCAAACAAGGCGTTTGCCTAGGGCGGCAGATTCCTAGGAGCTGCAAAAATGCCGGGGTCTCAATGTACCGGCCCGTGAGCTACACAGATGCAGACCGTGTAGCTGAGTCTGCTCCGTCACTCGGATCCTTTCGGCCAGCGCTCTTTCAGGGGGGCTCCAGATTGTATTTTAGATGTGGAGGGGGGGGGGGGCGGGGGGCGCTGGTGGGTATTTATATCGCGAAGTGAGCGAACACATACCGGTGTTCGCTCACTTCTCGATCCTGTCACGGCACAGAGCCGTGACAGGGGAGGGGCTGGACTCCCCCCTCCCCACTCCAATCCGCCAGCTCTGACTGGCGGAACGGATGGGGGAGGGGGCAGGCAGATAGGCAGAGCCAGCTGTCACTCACGCAGCTGGGCCGATCCAGACATAATTGTCGGGATCCGCTTCTGCTGCGGCGTCTCAGTATACCTCGAGATGCAGCTCGCGATATACTGAGCTTGGGGTGATGGGAGGACGCTAATTTGTGTCCTGCCGTTACCCTAAAGAGAACTATGGGGAAAATCCCTAACCCCGTAATTCTCCTTTAATCACTGCTAACACTAAACTGATGAACAGTAAAAACGTTTTAATCGTCACCTATGGGCGTATTTTGCGATTTTTTTTTGCGGGCGCACGCAATTTAAGACTTGACATGTTTGGTATTTACCCGACGTGACCCTGACTTTTATGTTTTACTAAAAATATGGGTAAGAATAAATGTTTTATAACATAACGTAGGGA
>NW_017306730.1:705228-714136 GCF_000935625.1 Nanorana parkeri
TATCTGTCCCCAAACTTTAACATAAATTGCAAGGCTATAGTCTGGTCATGCTGACTGGTGACATTTTTGACTGACTGGTGAGACACTATCAATTTTTTCAAGCCCTGTATATATATATATATATGTATATATATATATTACAACCCCAGTCCGTGTGTCCCCACACACACACACGTTATATATATATATTTAAAAAATTTATTTTAAATGTGTGTGCGCCTGCATACCGCATGTAATGATACGTGATATGTTTACATTCAGTTAAGAATCAATCACTCTTCCTGGACGCAATGATTGTGCATTCAGGGAGTGTGTTTTCTAACCGCATGTAATCATATCACATACCATTACATGCGGTGTGCAGGCGTTTACATGGAGCTACTGTCACCTGATCATTAACTTGAATGAGTGACAGCTGACACTTGTAAAACCAGATTAGGGATTTCTGCTGCAGTAAAACGCAAGTTTTTACAAGTTTTCTGCAAAATAACTAAAAGTGTCATTGTATTGTTATGAATTGTAATAATGTAGAGCCACATGTCCTGTTAGCAGTACATTTTAAATATCTACATTTAAATCCTCCAGCACACATACCTTCTGCTAACAAGGTCTCCTGTGACTTCTATGCTAGCATCCACTAACATAATGGGCAACTTATGGGCGACTTCAATTAACCAAGTATTAACTGGGCTAATGGAACTTCCCATTCTAAAGACTTTATTCTCGTCGGTATTCAAGGAAAAAGACGGGTTTAATGTACAGGATAAAACACAAAATTTAACAAGAAATACACCTGAGTGGTTGACAGAAACCGAGATACAACATGGGCTAAAACTACTAAATGCAAATAAAGCATTAGGACCTGATAATCTACATCCCAAGGTACTCAACAAGGAGATAACGAGACCATTGTTATTCATTTCCAAAAAATCCGTAATGGCTGGTAGAGTGCCAAGCGACTGGCGAAGGGCTAATGTGGTACCTATATTCCAAAAATGGTCAAAATGTCAACCGGGGAACTATAGACCAGTTAGCCTGACATGCATAGTATGTAAACTATTAGAGGGAATTATTAAGGATTACTTAGTGGAATTCGTCCAAATTCGTCCGTCCATGGATTTAGGAAGGATTGTTCTTGCCAGACCAACCTGCTGACCTTTTACAAAGAGGTGAGTAGAGATCTGGATGGAGGGAGGGCGGTGGACGTAGTATATCTGGACTTTTCCAAAGCATTTGATACGGTGCAACATAAACGCTTGTTATACAAGCTGAGGGCTATGGGCATAGATGAATTAGTGTGCATGTGGATAGAAAACTGGCTAAAGGATCGTGTACAAAGAGTATCGATAAACGGCACCTTTTCAGACTGGACTGAAGTCAGGAGTGGCATGCCCCAGGGTTCTGTGCTTGGCTCCATGCTTTTTAACCTGTTTATTAATGATATCGGGGAGGGAGTAAGAAGTCATGTCTCAGTGTTTGCTGACGATACCGCCATTGCTGATGGCGGGGAACACATTTGACATCACTGGTTAGTGGTTTGACATCGCCGGTGGGCCGGATGTGGCCCACAGGCTATAAAATGCCTAGATCTGGTGTAAATAGAGAAACTTCTCCTGCCAACCATTGTATTATGACAGCCGGTGCCCATGGCTGCCAGAACAGGCAGTGACTGCAGCTAAATGTCACACCTTCAGCTATAGAGACCTTTTTTTCTTGCCGTGACCATTTCTAGTTAAGTTTGGATTGTATGAAAATACTGTAACATACAAGGCTAGCCTTACAGTGAATGGAGAGCCTGATCGTAGATTCCCTCACACATGTACATGAAATGGCTTCTTCCCACAAAATGTACTTATTTCAAACTAAAGTTTAATCTGCTTATATTCTGCATTCTCTGGTCCCCTCATCAACATGTTATTGTAATTATTAAATAAAACCTTTCCATTTTTATTACATGCCTTATTTTAGACCTAGTGACATCATCACAGGGTCTCTGTGCTTCTCTATGCAATATAAGCAGATCATGGCTGGTGGGAGGGGCTGGCAGAGTGCTAGTGCTGGACATAGCTTCCTGGAAACATCACAGCAGCCTGCTTCTTTACTCCTCACAAGAGGCCACAGCCCTGATACAGTGGGCTGGCTCTTTAGAGGACTTATGCAAATATCAAAATGCGTTAATGGGTGGAAGTTAGTCTGGAGGAGTGTGCATTCCCAGGCAGGCTTCATGATGGAAAGAACTGAAATCCAATAAATGAAAGGGGCAGGCCAGGGACAGGGAAAATCCTCCAGCCAGGAAATGAGAAGGGCTTTGTCACAGTGTGCAGCAATATCAGAGTCAGCAAATACAGTATAGAAGAGGAGACGGTACAATGGTCTAAGGCTGGCTACACACCTATCAATTTTTTTAGTTCAACCTTTGTGCTGGACCCGATTCCTCCATCAACACAAACAGCACATAAATCGAGGAATCGCCGCTGTTTACATTGTATTCTGACAAGTGAGGCTGGCCCCTGTCAGAATACCCAATCAGATCGGGCAGCTCATTGGCAGTGAAAATTTGCCAGCTGATCGAGCAATGCCGGCTGAAAGTGAGCCGATAGCCCCACACACTGCAAATTGATCCGGTACATTAAAAACACAATGCAAATTTCGTCCGGTACATTAAAAACCAACCAGTGTATGCGCTCCTTAAGACTGAAGGTAAGGGTGGAGTTCAGCTGTAAACAAGACAGAACACAGTGATATTGCTGAAAGATTCAGGCCAGGATCTGTGTGAATTAGAGTAAGATTACAAATATTTCCATTTTAACATGTTGCAAAGTGCTACTCCTGCTTGTAAATCCCTTTGCATTAAATAAACGTTATGTCCACGTTTACTGCGGGATATATTTTTGCTAAGGGGGCTATAAAATCAAAACATGTTGCAGGTTAGCAATGATCAGCCTTGGGAACAAGGGACAGTTAAAACTAGGCACTGCAAGTTTTATTATTCACTAATGGAATGCACTTTAGCACTGAATACTGTTTCCATTAAATCAAATCCAAAGGCAAAGACAATCCAGTGGCATTATTGAGGAATGAGATAGTAAATGGTAGTAAATGTGCTTTTATTTAAATATGAAGGCACGCTGATATAAATTTGTCTTACCTCCTTTCCCAATATTAGAAAAATGTTATGTTCTGATTACATTCATGCTTTTAGCAATGAGTGAATCCATCTGCCACCTGTGATCTATTTTATTACACTTCCCTCCCGATATATTCACTACCATCAACTCTGATAAATCTTTTTTTTTCCAATGCTCGGACTGTCAAGGTTGGAACCAGAAATTGTTTTCTCCAGTCATTAAATTGGAACTTGTATAATTGGGTTTCTGAAAATGCAAGTTGAGTGACATTTACAACATCATGACTTACTGCTGACTATAAAAGTCAAATTTAAAGAAACTTGCAAATGTGCAGAAGTGGTGGCATAACGAAATGTTATCATACAAAGTCACATTTACACGGAGCACTAGAGCATATGGTTTAACTCGATCACATTACAGCATATGGTAGAAAGAGGAACATTTTCCATCGGTGTACCTTTACCGTATTCAGCTCATCACAAGTCCTTGTACCGTCTCCACCTGCCTGACCAAACTTACAATGACATCAGTACTTAAATCTTCTAAAGTTTTACATCTTGTGGTTACATTTGTTAACTGCTACTGCAACTGTAACAAATACAGTTTTGTATGTAGGTGTACCCAGGGCAATGCTCGTTAAGTGGATGCTCATTATGGGGGGGGAGGGTTGGGCATGGGGCATCCCGCTCAGCTTCTGGCAACTAGTGACATCAGTGAACTGTGCAGGAAGCCAGCCAGAGCATCACAGCTTGTTAGGAGCTCTTAGCAACCTGGGAAGCTCTAGCCGCCCCCCTCCCACACTTTACCCAATGAGATGCTTCCTGAGGCTACCGTCTCTGGCTGCCTCACTATAGGGATGGCCATGTGTGTACACACAAAGAGATATACAACTGGCCAGAATTAGCACATATGGTTGTTTAGCAACACTAAATAAGTAAAGCTGGCCATACACTGTTAGAATTTCGGCCAATTTCTATCCAGCACCACCTCACTCGTCAAACTTCGATTGAGAAATTGGAGGAACCAGGTGGAAAATTGTAGGATAAACAGTGCCTGCAGCCACTCAACTACATTCTCTGTGTGGTTCGTTTTCTTTTTAAATGTATTACATTTTCAAATATAACAAAGAAGAATAGAAAATCTACCAACATTTGTGCCACAAAAAAGTTCCATGGTACACTATTGACTGTCCAACAGTAAATCCAAAGAACTGCAAACCCAGGCTAATGGTTGAGGACTTAATTCCTGGCCATCACCCAGACCATGTCCCCGCTGCTTCTCATTAGATATACACTGAGGGGTGAGATTATTATGACCACCCTATCAGTACTTCGTTGTGCCACGAGATGACTCCATGAGATGACTTTGTTGGGCCGCCTCGTGACTCCACGAGATGTGGAAAGGTGATGCGAGGAATCTGACACTGCACTGTTGCCCTTCTGTTGTCTTGTACCAGTCTTGCCACTCTCTGTTCTGCCCTGACATTGACTAGTCGCTGACTGCCTCAATTCGCACGTTCAGACCCAGATTTGCGGCTGACAGTCCAGTCTTTAAACACTTTAACAACAGCTCCTCTTGAACATTTAACGAATTCTGCTGTTTTACTGATACTCGCTCCATGGCTCTGAGCGCCAACAATCATCCCACGTTCGAAGGTTGTTAAATCAGGTGTTGTCCCATATCTTCAGAAAAAAATCACTTCTACTATCGTGGTAAACAACCTGCTTCCCTATTTATAATGGTCTGGCCGTCTAGCAACTTCAGCGCAAACTTATAGCTAATTATAGTTAATTTGCCTACAAACGTCAGGTGGTCATAATAATCTGGCCACTCAGTGTATAGCATCCTTATGAAGGGTTGTCTATAAAGGACAAAAGATATGCTCACCTAGCTAGAATCACTGTCTGGAAAACCCGAAATGTTCAGTTGTCGGAATCTTTGTGGGCACAACATGAAAGATTGTGAACTTAAAAGTAAGGAAAAGGAAACACTAAGAAAAAGTAAGGAGAAAATCAGAGAGAGTGTGAAAACACTCAAGGGAGGACAGAGGTATTCTGTCGCAGAAAGAAAAAAGAAGAGGGGGAGGGGGGACAGAAGGGTGCAGATCAGAAACGTACAAGAAGACAAGGCCAAAAGATAAGGACATCATCACGACCTGACCTGTCAAGGCCCACCAAGGCACTCAAGGCATTTACTGGTTGCAAGGTGATTAGTACCATTCATCCAGGTCATGGTATATCTATAATTCCAGAAAATATTGTTGGGATCTTTCCCAGCTGCAGTGTGGCTCTTCACTGTCAGGCAGTAGCCCGCTAAATGCTGAGTTTAGGTCACAGAAATGCAACAGTATATATACTTCTGAGACCCAAAACAGACGTAAATTAACCAGAAGCATTAGGTGCACACAAAGTGGATTTATATCCTCTGTGGCTCTTGGAGAGTACATTTAAATGAAAGCTTTTGTGCCCGGCTTTAAAAAAATAACAGTTACAGTGTAATGATTTACAGTAGGGGTAGGAAACCTCGGCACTCCAGCTGTGGTGCAGCTACAAGTTCCATGAGGCACTGCAAGACTCTTGACAGCCATGGACATGACTCCCAGAAGCAGATGCATGATGGGATATTATAGCTGGTCTCCCCCCATCCCAGTTGTCACATCACTGCAGAAATTCAGTCATGACCTGTTCTGAACCTCCACAGTTTTTCTCTCTGACAGTCTATATAATTCATATTCTGCAGAGAGCAGCCAACCAACACATTTCAGGTAGTCCTCTTTATCAGCTTCTTTTAGTACATTTAAAAATGAATCATAAAAACTGCACAGTATCTACGAATTCAATATGCAACACCGAATGCTGATGGTGCACAAGTGATCTCAGCCTCACCTATAATATATGCAGTATACAAAACAGAAAGTCACCACAAGAGGTCCCTCAAGTCAAGTGAGTTGGAAACAATAAAACGCTGATAAATAGATTGCATTATTTTGTCTAAATTGTGCTTTTTGCCACTACAATGTAATTGTAGATTCTGGCATTGTCTGCAGAGAGTCACGTGTTGGTTTAGGCCCCATTCACACCTAAGCATGAGTGTAGCCAGGCAATTTAGAGGTTGATTTTTGTGTTTGTGTGATTTGTAGTACAAGAGCAGAATCGTGCACTTTTGGTCCCATAGACTTGGGAGCACTTAAAAATGCACATGAACAGGTGTTTTTCAAGTGTTTTTCCCATTGAAGACCATGGGGCTAAAAATGCACGATTTGGCCCCAAAAGAAGCTTATGAACTTTTTCAAGCTTCACACAGCAGGTGACAAGCGACACAATGCTGTCACGTGTGAACGAGCCGACTGAAAATAATGGGTTTCTTCATCTTGAGCATTGTCGCGCTTCAGGAATCATAGAACAAAACGCTCAGGTGTAAACCCTCATTCATACCTACACTTTAGGGGCGTTTAGGGATACCTGCATCAGGAACTTGCGATTTCCTGCAGCAGGAATCCCAAAATTGCTGTTACAAGTGGCAGCTGTCACCCATTCAAGTTAATGATGACAGCGGCCGCATTTGAAAGTGGCAGAATGCTGGCATACCGCATGTTTTTATGTAGCGTTTACACAGTGTCCCAACTTATTTGGAATTGCCAAATAAGTTGGGACACTGTGTAAACGCTACATAAAAACAGAATGCAATGATCTGCAACTATCATAACCCGATATTTTATTCACAATAGAACATAGAAAACATCAAATGTTTAAACTGAGAAAATGTACCATTTTAAGAAATAAATAAGGTCATTTTTAAATTGATGGCAGCAACAAGTCTCAAAAAAGTTAGGACAGGGCCATGTTTAACAGGGTTTAGCATCCCCTCTTCTTTTAACAACACTCTGTAAATGTCTGGTAACTGAGACCAGTTGCTGGAGTTTTGGGAGAGGGATGTTGTCCCATTCTTGCCTGATATAATTCTAACTACTCAACAGTCCTGGGTCTTCTTTGTAGTATTTTTTATTTCAAGATGGCCAAATTTTTTCAGTTGGTGAAAGGTTTGGACTGCAGGCAAACCAGTTAAGCACCAGACTCTTCTACAATGAAGCCATGCTGATGTCATAGATGCAATATGCGGTTTAGCCTCGTTGGAGGCCAAACCAGACTGGTTTCCGACCCTGGGAGAGGCTGAGGAGGAAGATTACAAGGTTGAAAAGGAAAAAGAGAAGAAAAAGTAGAAGCAGACTCCTAGATCCAGGCCCCCTCAGCCTATTATGACCGCATCAACAACAATAATCAGGTACCGTCAAGAAGACCCAGATATTTTAGGAGATGCAGGCTCTTAAAGTGAGCGCTGATAACAAGCCCAGAAGGTCCCTCTCCTCTTTAGTCCAGAGAATGAGGCGCCTATGGTTGCCATGAATGTGAAATTTCGATTCGTCTGACCACAGAACAGTATTCCACTTTGCGACAGACCATTTTGAATGAGCTTGGTCCAGAGAAGATGGCGGCATTTCTGGATCATGTTCAGATATGGCTTTTTCTTTGCATGATAGAACTTTAACTGGCATTTTTTAATGGCACTGCGAGCTGTGTCCACAGGCAGTGATTTTTGGAAGTATTCCTGAGCCCACGCAGTGATGTCCATCACAGAATTATGACTGTTTTTAATGCAGTGCCGTCTGAGGACCCGAAGATCAGAGACATCCAATATTGATTTCGGCCTTGTTTCTTGCACACAGAGATTTCTCCAGATTCTCTGAATCTTTTGATGATATTATGTACTGTAGATCATGATATATTTAAAGTCATTGCAATTTTACATAGAGGAACATTACTCTGAAATTATTCAACAATTTTTAGACGTAGCTTTTCACAGATAGTTAAACCTCTGCCCATCTTTATGTCTGAGGCACTCTGACTCTCTAGGTTGCTCTCTTTATACCCAATCATGTTACTGACCTGTTGCCAATTCAACCTAATTAGTTGCAAAATGTTCTTCCAGCTCTTCCTTGTTAGTGCCACTTACTTTGCCGGGTTTTTTTTGCCCTGTCCCAACTTTTTTGAGAAGTGTTGCTGCATCAATTTCAAAATTACCTTTTTTTTAATGGTACATTTTCTCCGTTTAAACATTTGATATGTTTTCTATTTTCTATTGTGAATAAAATCTGGGTTTATGATATTTGCAGATCATTGCATTCTGTTTTTATGTCTATTTTACACAGCATCCCGACTTGTAATTGTATGTGATGTAATCGTACTATATTTATTTACTTAGTATTTTCAGAACTAAGTTTTTTTATTATTTAGTTAGGTAAATATGAAGTATTGCACATCAATGTTTTTAAATTTACCATTCCAGGCAGCAGGCTTATCTGTCAATTTGTATCTGCAGAGCTCAAAACCTCAAGCTGAATGTCCATACACAGACAAATGAGAGAGACAAATGAGACAAATCAGAGGAGCGATCCCCCTCCACCTCCCTGTCTGCTCTCTTTGGAGGGTATTGTAGAGTTTCAGGCAAAGACAGTTTCTGAAGCTGAACAATTTGTGATGTGCTTACTATTTTGAAAACCCAAAATGCCCTATAAATGCAGTATGTCCCACCCTGTATTAAATGTTTACTTGTACAATAAAGATGTATATAAATAGTAAAACATCAGTTTTAAATATTTCTAAACCTAACAAAAATCAAATAAAATGAACCCAAACCACTATACTTTTCTTTACTGGTTTTGCAATTATTGAATTTATTTTTGAACTGTTTAATGATATTGTTTCTATATACATATTATATTA
>NW_017306730.1:714152-741409 GCF_000935625.1 Nanorana parkeri
CAATTTCATTGGCCCCGACTAAAATAATAAATAAAGATCAAAAAATATATATTCAAGAACACTAAACATTCCCTTTCTTTCAGCAGAGCAGATAAGGATGGGCAGGTAAACATGTAAAAGGGACACTAGGGTTCCCCCTACTGGTTATATATAACAATACAAAACATTAATATGCAATTGCTCATTTTTATCCGGAAGGAAGGAAGGGGTGGAAAGAAGGAAGAGAGGGAGGAAATATCCAGTATGTAAAACTACTGTACTTTCCCTTTAAGCAGCACAAGAGGTAATAATAAATATTAACACTGACATAATGCCCAACAATGAAGGCAAATGGGTTTTCTTTATGTATTTATTTATTTTAGAGTTTGATAGTTTTGCACACAATAATATTAGAATAAATCAGAAAAAAACAGAGACATTCCTAGTCAATATAAAATACAAAATCATATTCCCAGCCATGGTTTTATGCTCTACCCATTAGTCAACATTTGTATCAAAATCATATATATTATTTCCCCAATGCTGGTTTTACAGCACTAATAAAAGAATATGATTGTTTATGTATCAGTTTATAAATGAATGTCACCCCTTAATATCATAGCAGTTTTCATTATTCCAGTAATAAATCTTTGTGCCTGGCATTGTAACACCTAAATCACTGATCTTTTTTAATGCACAGTAACGGAGGGAATGTACATTCGGTTTCTGCCATAAACAAACTTGCAAGGTCAGGCTTTGTAGACATATTTCCATTCTAAATCATTCTGAAATGTGAGTCTGCTTCCAGGCAAGCAAACAAAAGAAAAATACATTTATTAACCATGTCATACCAGATGGATCATTTCCCTGAGCTGTTTCAGAGACTTTATTATGGAACGCATGCAAACACATCAAAAACACATGCAAACGCCCTGGAACGCACTGAAAGCCCATTTTACAAAAATGGCCCGAAACGCGGCAAAAACACGGCAAAACACACCGCACTGCGTGTGCAGAAACTCATGCAGATCTGGTCTGCATTTGGTGTGAACAAGCCATGAGGGGGTTATTCACTAAAGGGTCACTCTTTACCCTTTAGTGAACAACTCACAAGTTTTCTGCCTTTGCCAGTTTGTGACTGGACTGTGAAGAAAAGATGTAGCAGACTGTTGAGCTGATCTCTCTGTCTCCTCACATGAGCAGATTCCTTGTTAGCACATGAGCACTCCAACACAACTAATTGGCTCCTTGTGTTGCCTCTCCTGTCTGAGATCTGCTGTACAGGAACATGCAAGAGGCTGTTACCAAGTACAATTCTGGAACTGACACTGCTTGGATTTAATTGAATATATTTGGCATTAATATACAGTATTTGGAGCTGCATTACATTGTGTCTTTTAATGACATCTGCCTGGTTTTTAGCTCTAAATGTTTATAAATAAAAGCCCTGCTTCACAGGATGTCCGCTAAAAAAAATATTCCCTCTGTACCTCTCTAGAACTAGTTTTCCTAGGTTCCCAGTCTGACTGACTGCAGGATTAAAACATTCTCATCAAAATGTTTTTACGTTTCTCCTTTCCCCCAGGGAACAAAGTGTATCTTGCATTTTGCCCCATTTTCCTAGGTGGTCTAGATCCTAAAATAGCAAGGTTGACACTCCCCCAGCCCCACCGCCACCACCGCTGTCTGACGAAGCTGCTCACAAGGGGACAAATAGTGAATGACTTTTACATATCAGTGCTTGTCTCTGCACAAGATGTTTGCATGACACAAGTGCCTTCCCTAGGAATGCAGGAAGAGGGGTGTGTCAGCCAGACCGCCAGAATAAAGCTGGCCACACACCTTACAACCATCGCAAGACTTTTGTCTTGCGATGGTTGTAAGGTAATTAAACAAATGTACGATCTGCCCATCTTGGACAGGCAGATCGTACTTGCGATAATCGCAAGCTCGCACGGCTGAGGGGCGGGCTTCCGATGACCGCAAAGCTGAACGGGCAGTGTGCGCTTGTGCACACTGGCCCGTGCGGCCGTTATCTCACGATCATGCTACAAACCAGCCGAAAATCGTACAATTCTCGGCTGGTTTTCGAACATGCTCGAAAGACAAAAGTCGTGCGACCGTAGTAGAAACGGTTGCACGCCTTCCACACACCTTGCGATAATCGTACGATCGCGGGATTTCCAGCGATTATCGTACGATTATCGCAAGGTGTGTGGGCACCTTTAGAATTTAACACACTTTTTTTAAGCAACTGATATCACTTGACAAATGGAAGTTCCCTTACTGTCTAATAAAGCAGTCTCATCCAAGCGGGGAGCCGCAGTTGGTGGGGCTTTGTGGTGAAGTCAAGGAAAGTCAGCTCCCAAGTGACAAAGTGAAATTCATTTCAGAGAAGTTTACAAGAGGCTTTTCTGAATTACAAATGCAATAGCAGGTATTTTGTAATACTCCCTTTTAATACACTGCCTGGCCAAACAAAAACTCACACACTCTAATATTTAACCAGTTGACATCCGCGGTGTTAAACCCCCTTCCCATCCAGGCCATTTTTCAGTATTCAGCGCTGCGGTACTTTGACTGACATTTATTCCGTCATGCAGCGCTGTACTGAAATGAATTTTATACCCTTTTTTGGGGACAGATAGAGCTTTCTTTTGGTGGTATTTATTCACCACTGGGGGTTTTATTTTTTTACTATATTAAGGAAAAATTACCGAAATTTAAAAAAAAAAACAGTTTCCCCTATATTAAATGATAAAACATTTATTATTACCCAATTTTTTGGTAAAATATAAAAGATGGGGTCACGTCGGGTAAAAAGACACTAAACATGTCAAGCCTTAAAATTGCGTGCGCGCGCGAAACCTCAAAAAACGATAATACCCAAAATTGGCCCTAGGCGACGCTTTAAAAGCTGTTACCGCTCATCAGTTTAGTGTTATCAGTGATTGATGGCCCTAAAATGATTGCTCTCACTGCGACGTTCGCGGCGATATGTAACATGTGTAGCGCAATTGTAATTTTTGCGCGCTGGGGCACCGGACGCGTATTTACGTTTATAGGCGCGTAAACGTGGGGGTGGGGGAGTTAAACATTTTGGGGGGGTTTTTTCCCCTTTTTTTATATGTGACTTTTATTTTATTTTACTTTTTTATGTGTTACTTTTATTTTTTTTTATTTATATTTATTTTTTTTGCACTTATTGGTATTGCTATTATATAGGGGGATAACAACCCTGGGGGGGGGGGTGCCGCGAACGAGCACATATAGGCGATCGGCGGGCTATGGACCCGCCGATCGCCTATATGTGAAACACCCGGTAACGGGTGTGTGCATTTAGCGGGTCTTTTCTGCCCGTGCGTGCCCGCTAGGGGGCGCGCGCGAGCAGAAAAAAATTGCCGTCTGGAGACGGCAACCCGCAGATGCTGCAGTGCCGTCCGTCCGTTTTTTTACTACGGGCGGACGGCAAGAGGTTAATTGGACCGCCTTTAGCTTTGTTAACGGCACGCATTCACGTTGACATCGTTTCCATAAGCTTATGCAATGTCACAACATTTATTTGTGTCCAGCGTCACATTTATTTTTCATGAAGATCTTGTAGTGATGATGGGAGAGTCAGACCACTGCGTAAAGTCTTCTCCAGAACATACTAAAGATTCTCAATGGGGTTCAAGGTCTGGACTCTGTGGTGGCCAATCCATGTGTGAAAATGATGTCTCATGCTTCCTGAATCACTCTTTCACAATTTGATTGAGATGAATCCTGTTATTGTCATCTTGGAATATGCCCGTGCCATCAGGGAAGAAAAAATGCATTGATGGAAAAACCTGGTCATTCAGTAACTTCAGGTAGGCAGCTGAACTCATTTTTTTGGGCACACGTTGCCGAAATTAGACCTGACCAACTGAAGCAATCCCAGATCATAACACTGCCCAAAATGCAATTTTTTTTTTGGCCAGTCAGTGTAGTTTAAAATAGCTGACATGTTCAGTTGAAATACTCATCCTACATAAATTAATACATGTTCAGCAAGCTTGGGATAGTCTTCTTGGAACAACTATCAAGCACTTTGGAACTATTTATTTATTCATTTATTTTTGCACTTTATTGAACAATTTTTTATGGATTATCAATTTATTGCTTTGGGTGTGATATGAATTCTGAACAATTAATTTTTTTCACATGAAGTACTTAATGTTATTCACAGATATAAGATTATGTTATGAAATATTTATTCACATTGATGTCACATTTGTAAATTCATTTACACTACCTGGTATTAATTGATTTGATCAATAAATTATCTTAATTTGATCACTTATTTATCACTGATTAATTATTAATACGAATAAGGGTTACTAGCGCTGCATATTTATTCATTTGTCTGTCTTTGTATTGTAGGAGTCCCCGCTACCGTCAACTGATACTAATTATATGTGAGTGAACAAAGAACACAAAGGAAGAACTTGCTAGCTTTGGCAATTCATCTGAACAAATAGTGTGCACGTGTAAAGAATAATGAATTAATAACAATATAAAGTGACATGCAGCCTACATCCAGAATATTAGGCTACTTTAAAGCAGAACTCAGAGTAAAAATGTTATTAACCCTTGCAGTGGGGCTACCCCACCACGGCAAGGGTTAAGTGCTTGTTTTTTGCCCAGGGTCAAAAATAAAACGTTATACTCACCCGATCCTCAGAGCCAGCTTGCTGTTAGAACCGTCCCTGGAGCCTCTCTCCTCCACCGCTGCAATGGTCTAAGGTCCCCGAGTCATCACATTCTATACACAATGTATAGGACATGAGAATGCCGAGGGACATACCATTGCTGCAGAGGAAGAAGAGACAGTCAGGATAGAGCGCTGTAACAGCCAGCTAGCTCAGAGGATCATGTGAGTATATCTTTGATATTTTTGACTATAGGCAAAAAAGTAGCCCCACTGCAAGGGTCCATAATATTTTTACCCGGAGTTGTTCTTTAATGAGATTACCTCTTTTTTGGTGAAAGTCTTCTTTAAAGTGTTAAACTGTTCAACCTATTGTTGACTGCTCGACTAGCATATTAATTTATCCCGCAGCTTCCCCTTCAGTCTTATACTCAACGTGTACCCGATCAATCAAAATATTGCTGACTAGAGTGCACATTTTTTTAAAAGTTCCAGGGCGCCTATGGAGAACTATGCAAATACATGCATTCTCTCTCCCTATACAGTATATATACTGTACATTAAGAAATATAAACTAAACTACAACATTAAAAAAAAAAAAAAAACATTACAGTTTCCCTTTAACCAATGGGAACAGCTTTTCTGTGCTGAGCATGTAAATCACATTAATGTTCCACTTGATTACAATAAAAGCGAGAATATTGTTGCAAACCTGTATTTCTGCAGTCCAATGTATCATGCAGGATTAGCTTCTTTCTATATTAGTGATGCTCGTTTTACTCTCCTGTCCTTATAAAACATCAAATTATACTACACTGTTCCCATCCATATGACTATCACAATGAAGTGCCCGGTAATCTGATTTGAAGCTGAACTCCAGCATAAGCAAGCGTTGTCTAAAGACATGTATTTTTACTTAGACATGTATTTTTACTTGAATGTTGCTTTAATCCAGTGTGAAACTTTGCCTCTGTGCAGGAGCTTCCTGTAATAAAGAACAGTCACTGCTGCCCTCTCTTCTTGTGCAGTGTAACTGGTCTTGTCTCCGCCCCGACCTGTAGTTTTCTGAGGGCAGCCTAAAGTGGGGGAGGTCTTGGGTCCCCCCCACAACTCTGCTTTCTGCACAGGCCATGTGCAGCACAGTGATGATGGTACTGCTACTTATGTATGGCAATATCTTGGTTTGCAAAGGTGTTTAGTATACATAACGTGGATTTATATAATTTGTGGCTATTGCGGAATAAAATAAAATTAACATTTTTGTGCTGAGAGTTCAGCTTTAATTTATATGGTATACTAAACATTAATAAAAAGAAAATAAATTATTGTATGACAATTTCTGAGCTCTATTATTTAAATATGAATGAATATATCATAAAGGTACACACCAGTCAAAATAAAAAAAATTATTTGCCACCCCATGAATAGAACGGTTGAAAATCAAATTTTGCATTCTTGCAATAGTACAAGAGATCTATCTATCTCTCTAATGGACTTCAATTTACAGCAAACATGTTGGGGGGAAAATTACCAAAATGCACAAGACATTCTCTCAGTAAAAATACCTGTGCTTACAGGAATGGTGAAGTATTTGGCAATCCACCCACATTTACCAATGCAGCGATTGGGGCCTATTACAGTCCTCATCACTGTCACACAGGGCCATACTAATAAAATATACAATATTTGATAACTCGGTTGTTGATTATGGATGGATCTGAACAGCAGTAAATTTATGTACTGTATTTGCTGGCGTATAAGACTACTTTTTATACTTAAAAACGTCCCCCGAAAATAGGGGGTCGTCTTATACGCCGGGTATACAATGTATACCTTTAGTTCGTTTAGGCCGAGCTGGCCCAAAACGAACATCCCTAATCTGTCAGCCTGCTGGATGTGCGGTAATACTGTATGTACGGTAGCTTCGGATAAATACAGTAGCTGAGCCAATCACGGCGAGTGATGTACATAACCTCTGCCAATCCAAGCAAGCTTTGTATTCATTAATAGAATATATTGCTCGCCGTGATTGGCTCAGCGCGGTATACTGTATGTAGCTAAAGCTACCGTACATACAGTATTACCGCACATCCATCCATGATGTTTTTAAATGGTGTTGCCTCGGAAGTGGGGTAGTCTTATATGACGAGTATAGCCGAAAACCTATGTTTTAAGTGGTAAATTAGGGGGTCGTCTTATACACCTAGTCGCCTTATACGCCAACAAATATGGTATAAATATTGGTCTCCATCCACACCTACAAATAAGGATCACAAATTTCTTCTTGAGACTCAAGCAATCTCCTGCGCGCAAATACCAATGAATAATCGCACCAGGATGTAAAAAGCCTGCCAATGGGGCCTTGGAGGGTTCCTGGCAAAGGGTGAAAGAAGGAGGGTGTATTGTAAAGTTTTTATCCTGCCAGGTTAACTTTACTGCTATATAAATAAAATCCATTAACGTGAGCTGATGCATTGCACGCACAGTGTATGCCAGCCAGGTGCCAGGGAGGTCAGTAGATGTTATGCTTGTATGGTTCAGCTCTGATAAATAAGGCAAAGGTTCTGTATTGCCACATTTACTGGAATATTGTGAAAAATGACAAAATACTTTCATTGGAACAAACGTATTTTATGTACCATGAAGACAGTGAAATATCACAATTTCTAAAGGATGAATTAAAATAACTATTGTGTAACAGTTAACCATTTATAGCCCATTCTCAGCAGTGAGCATAGATCTGTTCAGAAACAAAGACTTTTGTATTCAACCATTTTTGTAACCATTTTCTAAAGCACCTCATATACAAATACAATAAAACAAGGCTTATAAAAATAGACTAAAAGTTTTTTTTATAGTTTACAATCATTTTAAGGATAGGGGCTTTGAAGTATGCAAATACTTATAATACAAATGCAATGTTTGCAAATGCATTATTAAAGTTTAACCAACATGGTCCCTGCAGATGTACAGCAACTCCGGAGCCACCGGGGTGGTTAGGGCTGGGGGCTGACGGTAAGTATTGCCTATTGCTTGATACAAGGACAGGAGTAGTGTTGTAAGCTACCCCACATCACGCGGCCTCATTGGGTCATGTTTGTCATTAATAGACGCAGAAAATTAGCAGAGCCAGCAAGCCGAATACAATGGTTGGGGGCAAGTGACTACTGTGACTGGACAGTTTGTACATAACAAGTTAGAGGAGAGCCCATGCCAAACTATTTTTTAATGCTCTTTTGGGTCAACGGAGGACATTTACTAATGTCCTCCTGTGACCCAAAGTAAGCATCTAGACTATATTGTCGGGATCCACCCCGCTCCCCAACTGACAGCTGGCTCTGTCCATCTAGAGCTAGAACAAGCTGTGCCCACCCTCTCCCCTGTCTGTCCCTCCAATGAGCTCTGGAGGAACACAGAGAGGGGAAGGGGGAATGACAGTCACTGCTCCCTGCAGAGAGAAGACCATCAGTTCAGTGATTTGTGATCGCTTAGTTCTCGAGCTATAGAGCCAAGTGTGACAACTGCAGTGCCACACAGCAACACCAAGTATTGGTAAGAGTACATGTTACTCTCCATATACTTCTCCTTTAATGCAACGTGAACAAATATTACTCAGCACCAATTCAGCACACAAACACATTCCCAGTATGAGTCAGTTTTTAAATCACTGCGCTGTATACGTTGCCATACAAACTCTGTGATGCATTCAACTCTTAAAGGAAACCTGTGCTTAGAACTATATATAGCCTACCTGCTGAAGATGATAGTTACCTGGCTGGTTCTGGCTTCAATACATTTTAAGAAACTGGCACAGAGTGTGAATGCTAAAGGCAAGGTCACACTGAATGTAGAACTCCTAATCTGTCTTCTTGTTCTGGGTTAGTGACCCAGAATGTATTATAGTCTTAGGGTCAGCAGGTGCTCAGGTGACCGAGCAGCATAAAGGAGGAAAGCAGATTCAAGCTATGCTTTTTTACCCTTCAGCTCCTCCTTCTAGCCATTGGGGACAAATTTGACCAGAGGGTGAAGAAGATACTGGCTTGCAGCTTCATAGAGACCTGGAGTAAGGATAAGGGTAGAGGGGGGGGGAGACCGGTTAGACACCAGTTATTACTTATTAGCCTTAATGTCACTGTTCTTGTCATTGCTCAAATATTGTACAGTGCATTGCATACTTATTATAACAATTGGCTGTTTTTGCCATCATATTGTAACAATTACCCATTTGTTGCCGGCCTATTGTAACAACTGCCCGTTTGTTGCCATCATATTCTAACAACTGCCCATTTTTTGCTTGCATTTTATAACAACTGCCCATTTGAAGCCCGTGTATTGACAAGATTTTGCCTATGTATTGACAAGTCACCATATTACTATAATTTGACCCCTGCAGGCCTGTTATTATAAAACCACTAGTATACTCCATGCGTGCATCCCTATTAAACCAAACTTTGCCCATATTTCACTGCTAGCCTTATCCCTGAAAAATCAACATTTCAGTTTGCAAAAAGGTATTTGCCACACATGGAAAGCCTTGGGAAAACTAACAGTCATTAAAAGGTTAAAGCTGCATTTCAGGCAATAAATAGTTCAGCAAAAAGCATGCATGGGAACTTTTAACTATTTTTACCTGCAAAAAAAAGATTTTTTAAAGCTAAATGAGGCTTCCTCTGTGCTGCACTATAGGTTACCCAAAGATTACATTGGTCATTCTGCCAGATGAAGTCATTCCAGCATCATCTTGCACAATGCAGGACCAGAACTCCTACATTGTACAGGACTGCTAGACCCACGAAAAGGGCCATTTATTTATTTAACCTGGTGTTTAGTTTTAATAATTTTTCAGCCAGACAGCATAGTCAGGCCATGCACTTCCTATGACCTGTCTGGAGTCTATACTGCAGTTGATAGAATTTGGTCTAGGACCTTACCCCTGTGATGGGACAGTGAAGGAGAAGCAACAAACTGGTAGGATAAGCATTCTGCTCTCTTCTACTCTCAGGATATATGCAGCCTTGGATAGAGAGGATTGTGAAATGCAATAGAACCTCATGCCATTCTATCTACCAGTCTGAGTGCTGCCATGCAGAGGTGTGCAAAAGACTTATATCAAGATGGACCCAACCACTTTTGCTAGTTCTAAAATACATTTGAAAATGTTTACAAAATCCATGAATGAATTAAATTGTCAGACTTTATTTGTTCCTGGCGTTCAGTTATAAAATGTGTTTAGCAAAAAAAGCATGTTAAAGGGTTTCTAAACCCTCAGCTTTTTTTCATAGATCTACTGCTAGCAAGTAGTAGATCTATGCAAAAAGTTTTTTTTTAAAACAAAACCGCTCTAACCGTGGTTTAAACTTACCTGTATCTTCCCTGCATGCTCCCGTCCAAAAATTTGAAACCGCTCGGGCGGCCGCAAAGCATCTTGGGGCGGGCGCATGCGCACTTTCCATTTTCGGCCGGGACACGAGGAGAGACAAGGTAAGTCTATGGACGCGTGCACCCGCATGCAGGCACCGTGGGAGAGGAAGCACCAGCAATCACAGAGGAGTCAGCGCTGGATTGGAGACTCGCCACAGCGCTGGAGAGAAGGCTGAAAACTGCAGGAAAGAAGATGATCGGATTAAGAGACATCATTTAAGATAAGTGCTTTCATTAACGTTGTGTTGAGGCAAAAACATTTTTGCCTTTGATGTCATTTTAACTTCTTATTTAGATACAGTATATTAAATGTTTATTTTTTCTTCTGTTTACATAAAACATCTTCGTTTAGAGTCAAGAGCTATGTATTCTGATCATCCTCTCAAGCTGTAAAAAAAAAAAAAAGCTGAAAAGCAGTATTTCTATTATGTGATAGGTCAAGGGGAGGGGGAAGAAATGAAGAATAAAATGATAAAGTAGTTAGTCCATGAAAAGCTAAATCACATATTGATTTATTGTCCATCATTGTGCAATGGTGTCCTTGGTAGTGAAATGGATCAGTAAATGCTCACTACTCGTTTTACAGAGTCTATTCTTCAGTGAAATATCAGTCTCTAATGCAATAAATGGATTCCTTTTTCAGACTCCATTCTGTCACATCTTAAATTATGAAAGAAATCTATTGTTATTGACAAATTTCTAAAAGGAATATGCCTTGTGGTTGCATTGAACGAAAAAAACCAGGAAGCAAAACACCAAGGGGTCCACTTTTAAAAAACAAATTGCATGTACATCAGTTCTGTGAGGCACAATGAATGTTCTAGGGGTTTTTGTTTTCTCTTCTGGTTGAAGAACTCCAGGCACAATAAAATTAACCCTTGCTACCTCCCACACTACAAGGGTTAACTGCTTCTTTTTCTCTAGGGGACCGAATAAAGAAGATAGACTCACCAAAACCTCGATCCTGCAACAATCAGTGCTCACTTTGTCTCTCCCTCCACTCCGGCGGCGGTATATCCCTCTGTGTCCTCACGCTCTAATATACTATATTAGCCATGGTGACTCATAGATCCTTAGACTGCCAGAGCGGAAAGGGAGAAAGGCTGCAGGGACTGATCTAGCAGCCAGGCAGGACCAAGCTTCGGATGAGTATGTCATTATTATTTTAGAACCTACTGCAAGGGTTAATTTTTATTCTGCCCAAAGTTCTTCTTAACTAATGTTCTTAAATAGGTTCATTCATAAAGAACCAAGTGAATCATGAAAATACCACATTATAATTGCTAGATGCAGCTATGGATCATAGCAAATAAATACGTTATAATGAGATACAATATTACAATTCTTGAGAATGCAGGGAGAAAAAGCATATCAATGTAACCACTGCTATTCCCATAGTTGCAATGGTTACATTTATATGCTCATTCTATACAGCTGTCTCTAGAATTGTAACATTTTGTGGTCTATTCATAAAGCTACCGAAGGATCTAGCCATAGCTTCGGCTGATCCTTTGGGTAGCTTCGGCCCCAGGACCCCTTCGGTTCAGGGCTGCTGTACAGGCTATTCACTATAGCCTGTACAGCCCCCGAAGTTGGCCGAGGGGCTCAGTCAAGCCGAAGGCATATGCTTCGGCTCGACTGAGCCCAGGGGAAATTCGAAGCTGGCTAAATGGTCGGCCGTTGAGCCGGCCGACAACCTGCTTCTGACAGCTGGGCGGAGCCAGCTGTCATCTCACGGCTGGCTCCGGCCACTTGCAGAGAGATCAGCGTCCCTAGTTACCAGGTAACCAGAGATGCCATTCTATCATTACACTGAGAACCCGTCGGAGCTGCTGTAAAATCACAGCAGCTCCGCCGGGTTCTGTGTGTAATGACAGAAGGCGTCCCTGGTTGCCTGGTAACCAGGGATGCCTTCTGTCATTACACTGCGGCTCCTCAGTACACTGAGAACCCGGCGGAGCTGCTGTAAAATCACAGCAGCTCCGCCGGGACACCTTCTGTCATTACACTGTGGCTCCTCAGTACACTGAGAACCTGGCGGAGCTGCTGTAAAATTATGTCCCATGTGTCACTACGACGAGAGCTTAGGAGAGACGGCAGTAACCGGCAGAAGCTGTTCTGTCATTAAGATGAGAGCTTAGCAGAGACGGCTTTCATATCCCCGCTGGCTCCGACAAGCTCTAATTCTAATGACAGCTGGTCCCGACCAATAGAAAACAGTTGGGCGGAGCTGGCTGTCACTGCTAGCTCCGCCCAATTGTTTTCTTTTTGTGTTTTTTCTACTTCTTTTTTCTATTCTGCTCGGTACCACAGAGGTATGGAAAATGTTCGAATGAAATTCTAACAGTGAATGGGGTTTTTGTTTGAGAAATTCCATTAACTTCTAAAAAGGAATGCTAAAATCAAACGAAACAACATTCCACAAGACTCTGATGGCATTATGGAATGTTCTGACAGGATTTTCCATATGAACGTTCTTATGAAAATCTACCAGTGTATGGTGAGTTTTATGAAAGTATAACATCAGTTCCATATAATAAGAGGATCTCTAAGAAATATTTATTTCCTGCCTCCATGATATGCTTGTTTTGTCTATTTGTTGGTGAAAGGGGCTAAAAGGACAGCAGTGCTACTTATTAGTCATAAATATTGCTGAATTCTCTATATCACTAGTGGAAAAATGTGTAGAGTCTAAGGGGGTTATTCACTTAGCTGCCAAAGGCAGTCGAGTAAATGACCGAGCCGAAGTGAGCCGAACGCTGTTCGGCTATTCACTTGTACAGTTGATTTCAGCCGTACATCACCTACAATCAGCCGTACATCGGCAGACTTCGACTCAGTCAATCCAACATCCAACATTCTCATAGGGGCCGAACTGCAGTAAGTGAATAGCCGAATGCCTCAGAGCTATTCTGCCCCTGAGGTAGCAAGCAGAATAGGAAAATAGTGAAATGAATGGAAAAAGAAAGTTGAGAAATTATTTGAAAAAAGGAAAATTAAAAAATAAATAAAAATATTATTTAAAAAACGACGCACGCCGACCCGACCGCATGCGATGGACTCCCGCCGCATCATGAAGAATCTGACAGATGCCAGCAAAATAAAAACAATTGGGCAGAGCTAGCTGTGACAGCTAGCTTTGCCCAACTGTTTCCTACTGGCTGGCACCTGCTAGAGTCTTCTAGCAGGTCCCAGCCAATGAATAACAACTGGGTGAAGCCTGCCATGATTTCACGGCCGGCTCTGCCCAGTTGTTATTGTTTAATGACAGATCAGCGTCCCCAGGTCATTTGGGGACGCTGATCTGTCATTACAACTGGGCGGAGCCAGCAGTGGGATCACGGCTGGCTCCACCCAGCTGTCATTTGCGTGGCTATTGGATGGCCCTTTGGCCGACCTTTCTACAAGCTCGGCTGCCTTACGGGCTATAGTGAATAGCCCGTACAGCAGCCCTTCGGTTCGACTGAACTGAAGGGCTCCGGCGGCCAAAGTAAACTGAAGAATCAGCCACGGCTATGGCTGGAACCTTCGGCTCATTTGTGAATAACCCCTTAAATAATGTCTGGTCTCCACCGTTGAAAGAAGTATTGGAATTGCTCCACTTGACAGATGACAATCAAAAGGAAAGCCAAGTGAAGTTGCCAAATTGTAATGTTCAGGCTGAATTTAGGAAAAAGGGGTGAGAATAGATGAGTAACCAGGCAGAAGGTCAGGGCAGGCAGTAGACAGGAGTCATAGAAGTAAGACAAAGTCAGGGCAGCTGGAGGACCCTCAGGCAAGCAGGATCAATGACAGGTTAACTACAAACTAGAGCTGAATAATCCAGCTACCAGACCTGACTGGAACTGGCAGGAACCTTTACCTGAAGCACTGAAACATATTTAAACTAGCTACCTGGTGACATTAAAGTCATCATAAACACATGAGTGTGTGCAGTTTAACATATCAGCGAAAACAGGGTGTGAAAACATGAAATAACACTCAGCCAGTGTAGTAAGAGATGGTGGGAGAGCAGCACTGAAGCAGTCTCTCATACGGGGAATAAGTGGGTACTGCTGGAATAAAAAAGAGATATTCAACTTCATCCATCCAACTGTGGTTGAAGTCCCATAAGGCATTGCAAGACACTGACAGCGACAGGCATGACTTCCAGAGGCAGATGCATGCTGGGATTTGTAGTTTCAGAACAGCTGGAGGACCAAAGTTGGGATACCCCCGCTACAGAAGAACTGCATAGAGCAGAACTATACCTGTTCTGTGACCCTCAATGGAACACTGAAAGTTCATGCCAGCTGTGCCATGGTCTAAAAGCAATGCAGAAAGCATAACCACAACACCCCTGTGCTATTAGGGAAAATTGTATCCTCAACACCAGCATGCTATCAGGGGGAAAAAATGTGTGCTACATTTCGCTACCAAATGTTGTGAAGCCACAAAGCAGCATGATATTAACTGTTCTTTAAGAAATATGTATTAAGAGAACATGATATTAACTTCTCATTAAGGAACATGTATTAGAGATCCAGCCACAAGCAAATAAATTATACAAAGCTTGGATCAAGTTTTCTAAAGCAAACCAATCTGCCTGTGAAAACAATACAGCTGTCCAGCTGTTAGTCCAAATGAGGAAGGGGGGATTTAAATGCACGTATCCTCCTGATTAAACACACTGAAATTGAACGCTGACTTGCTAAGCATGCATGAGAGAAATAGGATGAACGCAATGATAAAAGATTCACTTCATCTGATGGTCCTGGCAAATCTAAGCAACATGACATTATCATTGTGGCTATACTAGCAATAACATCATAAACATTATTACAGGAAAAGAATTACAAGCAGAAAAGTCCACTTTCAAATGAAGCCCTGGAGTAGCAAATATCTTTAATTTAAGTTGGTGTAAAAGGAAACATCCTTGCCAGCGCAAACACAATTAGAACACTAGCTTTCTCACTTCAATATGTTTCATTGAACCTGATTGTTGCCCATATTGAGCAAAGTAATATGTTCTATTTACTGTATGGGGCATTTGCCTTCTGCTTATTATATGGTCACTCCTGGCAAATACCCAGTACTGATGGGTACAGGTAAATGTTGCACTCCGCTTGCCTCCCTACAATAAAGCAGTTGGTACTTCAATAGCCATTCACCAGGAGTGTGACTGGGTTATTATGGCAAACATAACTCATGCACCCAGCCTTCTCCTTAAAGATAAACTCTGGGGGAAAATATCACTAACCCCTGCAGGGGGGCTACCCCCGCACTGCAAGGGTTAAAGGAGAACTATGGGGTCAGGGCTTTTCCCCATAGTTCTCCTTAGGGTAACGGGAGGACACAAACTAGCGTCCTCCCGTCACCCTAGGCTCAGTATACCGCGAGCTACTGCTCGCGGTATACTGATACGCAGGAGCGGATCCCGACATCGATGTCGAGATCCGCCCAGCTGCGTGAGTGGCAGCTGGCTCTGCCTATCTAGAGGCAGAGCCAGCTGTACCCGCCCCCTCCCCCGTCCGTTCCGCCAGTCAGCGCTGGCAGATCGGAGCGGGGAGAGGGGAATCCAGCCCCTCCCCCTGTCACGGCAGAGAGCCGTGACAGGATCGAGAGGTGAGCGAACCCGGTATGTGTTCGCTCACCTCCCGATCTACTGAGCCGACCTGTGGCAGTCTCATTGTCACAGGTCGGTTAGAGTGAAAAGCACTCACCTCATAGTTCTCCTTTAACTGTTCATTTTGGTCTAGGGACTAAAATAAAAAAGTTACTGTATGCTTACCCAAAACTCGGAGCTGACCGGCTGTCACGGTGCTCATTCCAGCCTCTCTTCCTAAGCCTCTCGGTGTCCTCACGTCCAATACACATGTATTAGACATAATGACTGGAAGGTCCTTAGACTGCTGCAGCAGAAGGGCAGACACAGTGGAAGGACAGGTCTAACAGCCAGCCTACTCCAAGGATCAGGTGAATATAACTTTATTTTCCTCTCTAGACCAAAACGAGCAGTGAGCCCTTGCATTCCAGGGGTAGCCCCACTGCATGGGTTAATAATATTTCCCCGGAGTCCTGCTTTAACATTGAAAATGGTAGAAATAAGTTTTTCAGTCCTGCAGGTTTCAGAAAAGAGCAATAAAAAAGATAAGCATCTTTATTTAATGTTTGTTTAAAGTTAAAGGAGAACTATGAGGTGAGTGATTTTCACTCAGCCTCATGATCTGAGCCGACCTGTGACAATGAAACTGTCACAGGTTGGCTCAGTAGATCGGGAAGTGAGCGAACACATACAGTCACTCACTCACTTCTCGATCTATCCCTGCAGAAAGCCGTGACTGTCACTCACGGTTCCCTGCAGGGATTCCCCCCCTCCCCTGTCCGATCCTCCAGCGCTGACTGGCGGAACGGACGGGGGAGGGGTCAGGCACAGCTTGCTCTGCCTCTGTCAATCCCGCAGCTGGGTGGATCCAGACAGTATTGTTTCATAATTTTTTGTTTCTTAGGGATCTATTTAATAAAGTTTTCGCCCAAGAAGATTCAATAAGAAAATGAATGAATCTTTGATGAAAACATTAATAAACAGACCCTTTAGAAATGTCTGCCCACATTAACACAACGGTAAAAGAGCATGTCACTATTGCTATCCACTGCTAGAACGATCCTATAGTTTGCCTTCAATGAGCAGATATTATTATTTATCTTATAGTACATTTTTATATGACTTTTTGGTAAAATGTCATGGACATTTTTATTATTTTGAGCCTATTTAACGTTCACATTGTTGCTCTAACGTGTTTTACAGTAGTCACTCTAATAACTACAGGGATTTGCAGACCAGTCATTAGGGGGAGTGCTGCATTTGACTGTCTCTTATGCATAACATTTTACTCACATGCATTGTGCATTGTGTTCAATGAGTCAGCTGAGTCATAGAATGGCATTGAGAGACGCAGTAGTAAAGCATAACAATTGTGAAGCACTGCAAAGTAGAAAACAGGGAATATAGCTGCAAAATGTACTCAAATAATTACAAAGTTTACAAAAAATGAACAAACATCAAATGGATTTAATCACCATTCATATCTAGTCATTGAAAGAATGTTTATTTCATGGTAAAAAAAAAAACTGTGTCTCTGCCTCCATCTCTCCCTCTCTATTTCATCCTTATGGTACCAGTGCCCAGTTGATGCATGTTGTGCATGCAATGTGAGGATTTAAATGAAGATTTAAAGACTTTACACCTGATTGATTTTTTTTTTTTCACTGACATTTGTTTGAGTTACTGTTTTTTTATTTTTTTACTCTTTATATCTGATCATTGTTTTAGCTCGGCACATTTAGTTATTCATTTTTAATGTATTGTAGGTGTGCTGGGAATTTGTATTGGGGTGAAATTCAGAATAATGCACTTAAAGGAGAACTATGGGGTTAAGGCTTTTCCCCATAGTGTAACGGGAGGACACAAACTAGCGTCCTCCCATCACCCTAAGCTCAGTATACCGCGAGCTGCAGCACGTGGTATACTGAGACATTACCACAGCTACTCATCCTCATCCAGGAATGGCACACTGACTTAGGCAGCACCTACAATGCTATGCCAGTGTACCCGCTGAAGCATGAACTACATGATAGAGGAGCAGATACACTGCCATTTCCACAGTCACTGCTAGCATGTAATATACAACAGTGTGGCCAGGGGGACTATCACACATTATATAATGCTTGCCTATTATAAAATGCTGATGCAGAAATATATAATTCTGGCATTGTATACCACAATAATATTGGATACTATTACCCCATCAACTATAAAAAATGCTCAAGCATTATATAATATGACCCACCAGAATTGTATGATATGATTCAGAATTATATCATTTCCTCTGCCAGTACTTCAAAATAATCCTTCCCCCCTTCCCTAACACCAACCCAGGAGTGTGCTATAGAACTATAAAATATACCCCACCACAGTATAATACTACTCCTTCAAGTATCATATAATGCTGGAGCATAGTAAACAATCCTTGAGGGAACACGGGTAATTTTATATATTATTTACCTTGACATGGTATATTCTCTAATGCTTGTAAATCATTTATTATTACATAATGTGCTAACATTATTATTATTATTATACAGGATTGATATAGCACCAACAGTGTGTGTATTACTTTACAAAATAAAGCACAGCTGAAGGAGGAGAGACACAGAGTAGGGGCGGGCATAGCAGGCTCTAGGAAGAGCCAGGTGTTAGAGCCCATTCACACCAGGTCGGTTGCGGATCAGCGCAGTTACTGCGCTGATCTCGCAAGGGAGGTTCTGGGAGTTTTTAATTGTGTTTCAGTGGTTCCATTGAAACCTGTATGGAAACCTCACTGATCAGCGTGGCAAAAATAGTGCAGGGAGCAGTTCGGGCGGATCATTCATGTCGGCGGATCCATGCAGCCAAATCCGTGCGGCCGAACTGCCCCGGTGTGAACGGGGTCTTAATCAGGCAGTGGGATGGATCCTAACAATATTGTTGGGATCCTTCCCAGGTGCAGCACAGCTCTGCACTATCAGCATATAGCAGGCAGTAGCCGACTATATAATGATGCATTTGGGTAACAGGATTACATTAGTAAATATATTCCTGTGACCATAAAGATAAGTAAAGCCAAAAAGAAAAAGGTTTGGCTTTACTTCTCTTTTAAGACACCAGGTATTCTGTGCCGGTAGACTCCTGAGATGTAAATTTAGCCCTGCTGTTGTCTACAGACATCATACCTCTGTTACATCATAATGTTACACCATCTGTTACATCATCATTATTATAAGGAGCAGCTCCTGATCTTCCAGATAGGTCTAGTGTGTGTGTGTCTGTGTGTAAGGCTGAGTGACATACCCATACACTTTCCTCATGCAATGTTTAGATGTACGTTTATATTGGCATCCATTTTCAGATCATTTGACAGTCTGACTGTCTCACCATAATCTAATGTTTACAGCTAGGCTTTACTACATTTTTTGCAGTAAAAAAGAAATGTGATGCATCACAGTGGTCCATTGCAATCACGAAAAACAACATGTCACAGGGAAGTGCAATTACCAGACAGGAATAGCCTGGGGTGCTCCAAATAACTATGTGTATAACTCGGCTAGATAATGAGACATTGGATTATCCTCTTCTAAGAAGAGCCCTCGCTTCTCAGCATTTGTTTATTTGCCACAGGGAAATTTAAACAGTCAGAGCAGACGATCCCTTGACAGACCAATATATATTTCACCTGCCTATGGCAGACATAAGTCATCATTCTGACTGAATGTCCAGTCACCTATGAACTGAAATAAACTACATGAGGGTAGGCCGAAGATCTTTGTATTCTCTCCTAACGCATATGGGGACTTGTATCTGTTACTCATCTAATAGGATAAGAGATTGTAGTGTGCACAGAGCATTACCAAGTAGATCAAGAACCAGTTTAATGGCATATGCTTGTCTTGCCAGTGACTCATAGTTCACAGCAATGGAACAGAGAAAACAAGGTGAAGGTAATACGGTTGTCTTACGCTCCTTGAGGCTGATTGAAACCTACATAGAAAATGTGGATTATTTATTTTTTGTCCTTCGAGTTCTCATTGGCTACACTGTCTGCACAACTGGTGTCATCTGGTCTCATAATTCATAATCAGATAGAAACAATCCATGAGATTAGCAATGTAAACAATCCATGTGCTTCAGAAATTAAACTGGCTGATCTCCTATGTAAGATCATTTGTCTTGCCTTCATTGATCTCCAAGATGCAAGGATATCTGACAATAAAAAACAATAGGGACGATTCAGTATAGCATTTGCAAAACTTTTCTAGCATTAATGTTGTCTAAGAATGTCCTGTGCCAAATTCAGAAAAGCAGTGTGACAGTTCTAATGCTGTTAAAGCGGAGCTTTACACTCAAAAATAAAATTCTACCAATGAATGCCTCTATGTATGATGAATAATAATAATAACATCGACATGTCAGGTGTAAACAAATTCAGGTCGTTTACATTATGTCAATGTGCCACAAATTCAGGTCGTTTACATTATGTCACAATGGCTGTTACAAATTCATAAAGAAATACCACAGTTTTGGAGATAAAGAAATGGGCACTAAATAAGTCATAATGTTATTTTGGAGTAATTTGCATCAAGAGTGAGGAATATATCACTGCCTCATCCCCAACCATGTTGTTGGGTGCTAGGAAGCTGGCAGCCGCGAGGCTGATGGCATCCTAGCAACCAATGACCCTAGGCCATGCAACGTCACTAATTACTAGGACTCTGGCTGTCCAAGCGACCAATTAGGCTCGACTGCATAACATCATCGACTGCTAGGACGCTGGCGGCGCCTAGGCTGATGGCTTTCTAGAAAAGAATGACCCTCAGCTGTGCAACTTCACTGTTTGCTAAGACGCCTAAAGGCAGCCAGCATCCTAGCAACCAATCAGACTTGACTGCACAACGCCATTGGTTACTAGGACATCACTGGCCCCTGAGGCTGCCAGCATCCCAGCAAGCAATGGAGCTTGGCCACACAGAGTCCATCAGACCTGTGCACAAGGCAGGCTTTGCGACAAATACATGCACATATTTCTGACTTGTATATGCATTTGTTGCATTCACCAACATTTGTTGTATGGTGGAGCAGATACTCTCCTGTTGGCATACAACCCTAGCTGTCCTAAGGAATGTATGGACAAAAAACACTGTAAGCAGGTGTACACACATAAACGACATGTTTACAGGTGTAAGTTCACAAACATGAAACTTACGCATTTGGGAAACTTACGCCATGCCCATGTAAACTCCATTATCCGCTTTTAGCCGTATACATTCGTATACAGTGTCTTCAGTCCATACATTCCTTTGGACAGAAAAACACAGCAGCTGGGGCTCCCTGGTGTCACAAATACAGGAAGTTTGCCAGTATTTGCAACCATGTGCATGAGCCCTATAAAGTCTTTGCCCCATTCTTTATGAATTCTGGGGAATATAGCTTTCATTTTAATGTGTACTTGTGGTGGAAAAAAGTGGTGTACAGGCACTTATGGTCTCTGACCCCCTGCAGAGTGCCCCCCGCTTTGATGAGCTGTCTCACTAGCCAATAGTAAGGCACATGTGGTGGGAGGGAGTTGGGCTAGAATTAGTGACACACGTTACATTACAGAGTATTTAGGGTTTGGAGTCCTGGGGCATTTTGCAGAAAATCAGAGACAGCATGCAAGGAGATAATGCCTTTAGCCACAGAGCAAGTTAATAAGGGGCAGAAACCAATGATTATATCAATTTAAGTGGTGTATCCAGGGCATCACACACATGGCACACGCCCTGGGAGCCTCTTGAAATTGGGTGGAACACCATAGGCGCATTTTATAGTAGATACATCTCTAAACAGTTTACAAATGTTTTCCAAACAGGTTACTTTAGTATCTATAGTATTGATTAGAATAGGAAAGGTAATACCCCTTCAATTTTATTTTATTTCTATGTCACGTTGGGGAGATTTCTCTTCCCATCCACTTGAAGGATAACAATACTTTCATTAAATATAAGCCTAACTGCCACCCTGGCCCTTTGAAATTCCATCTATTATTGCTAATGAGACCTCAGATGAGCAGACTACTTCATTCAAGGCCATGTAATGTGTGTATCATTTTGGCCATAAAAACCATTAACCTGGAACTAATCTACAAATAGACAGTTTCTCCTTCAGGGTCTGTGGAGATCCAAGGTCTATAGTAATAACTATACAGGGCATGGGCAGAGCTCATGTTTAATAAAAGTATTGTTATGTTTTAGGACTTGTTCGCACCAGCAGTCACATTATAGCGAGGCTGCTGGTGTGTGAGGTGAAGGAAGTGGTGCCGATACATTATACTTACACACTGCTTACTTTTCTAAAACGTCACAAAATCACATTTTGTTCAACCTAATGCACAGCTGTACATTGTGATGCTGTGTAGTGTGTTGGAAGGCACTGCACTGAAAAAAGTAAAGGATGTCCTACAATTTTCAGTGTATACCACTGCAAAGCAAATTGTCTTTTCTATGCATTGAGACTGCATTCGGCAAGGCTGCCCATTGCATATGGTATGAATTAACTTCTAACATTGTGGGGCAACATACAAGTTTTATCCAACCTACCTGGCGTGAACTGAACCTGGGACTCCGTCTCCAGCACTGCAAAGCATACCAGTAAACTATCATTGTACCATCATATATAGGCGCCACATACATTGTACAAACCCATGATAGTGGCAACAAATCAGAAAATGAAACAAATATTCAAAACAAGTCCAAATGATATGGAGTTACAGAAGCAGCCATGAGAAAAATATTGTGAAAATACTAGTTACCTGGCTGCCATCATATTCCTCTGGGTGTAACACATTCTGATTTATGGACCCAGAACAAGTGTGCCGATCATATAATATAATATTATTGGCTGCATACTTGCAATGGCAATGCTGTGTAGAAAGTTTAAAATGCATCTATTTAGACGAATGCACAATGTTTGTGGTTAGTTACTGTGTCAATGATTCCCCACACCTACTATTTAATAAATAATTCAGTGTGTCCTCTTACTGTAGAGATCAGATATGGTGATATCATCAACACATTCTCACTACATAAGTGTAGGCTGACAATGCTTAGTAAAAATTTCCAGCGCTATTAACTATTTAGTAATACGAGACTTCCATAAGCCTCTCTGTTTTCAATAACCGCCTTTGCTAAAGAAAGAGCGCATTACAGGGAATGAAATGTTAATCCAGCGTGAGCCTGAAACTGAAAAGTAATCATGCTAAAAATGAGTCAAAGACTCAATTAAACTAAAATCCATTAACAAATACCCTTACAATATAGCTCAGCATAATGGGCTGGACTGTATTGACAAGTGAGGAAGACCTATATTTAGCCTTTTAACCTGATCAATACCCTTGATGGTTATAAAACCTTCACTAATCCTTTCCTTTTCCATCCATTATACTCACTTGATGGCTCAAAGTTTCCTTAGCTTTTTCCTTAAAGTGAACCTGTCATGCCCACCAAATAACATTAATACTAAGGCTACGTTCACTCCTCTGTGGTTTTTTTATGGGTTGTGCTTTTGGTGCAGTGCAATGTTTAACACATGTTAACATGCATATTACATGAGGCACCATATGCATATGAATGTGCCCTGACGTGCAGGCACCACAAGATGCCCGTAAGTGTCCACATGTATGTGCATGATCTTGAGAAAGGCCTAGAAGATCCTAGGCCCAGGATGTATGCAGTAGAGCTGCAACTTATGATTATTTTCATAGTCGATTAGTTGGCCGAATAATCGGGGAAAAAATGAAATAAATACCATCCTTAGTTTGAAATAAAATACACAAATGCAGTGATACAAACAAAGTTGACTTCAGAATACAACTGCATGCACAATTTTTTTTCAATCGCACTACACTGGAGCGCAGGACATTGCGGAACCGTGCATTCCCGTGCGGGCGATCACACTATGGGAGGCGCATTTGGGGTGCCTTTGAAATGAATGGCAATGCAACGCACCACCCACAGCAGAATTTGTCAGGCTGAAACCGAAAAGTACTTTTTGCCCACCTTTTATATATTTATTTAAATAATTGTATTGTAAGCACATGGTGCTTGAATACCTCCAGCCAGGGAATGACAGCTGTAAGTGGCAAGATTCCCCAGAGGGCAGCTGAATATAAATACAGCAGGTAGTGGGCTGGTACAATAGCCAGTCTGCTATTGGCCATTTTAAATTGCAATAGCCAGTAGCAGGCTGGCTATTGCAGGCGTCCACTGCTTGCTGCGCTCTCCTCCCAGCATGGAGGAGAGAGCTAGGAGATCCAGCAAACTAATCGATGATGAGAACAGTTGACAACTATTCTCATAATCAATTATTATCAAATAATCAATAAGTTAGTTGCAGCCCTAGTATGCAGGACCCTGATTTATCTCCAACTCAGAATTAACCTCCAACTCCTCTTTCTCCATTAAGGTGGTCACAGTCATTAGATGACAGTGGCAATCAATCTAGTCATTCTCTGACCAGATTAGTCAAATATAATGCCTTTGGCAGGGGTGGACAAATTAATATGGAATTCAGGAGCCAATCTTTCCATTCCATGTCCAGAAGGATTTTTTTAGGAGACAGCTCCATTAACAAATAGAGAAAACCTCAAAAGTTACAGTAAGTACTGGCTGTGATGTTTAAGGAGCATTGGCTGCCACGCTCTGTGATTTGTCCAGCCATGGCGTATGGTCACCAGTAGACACTGCTACCCAGAGCTTGTTGAACTTGTTTCCTTGTTGAGGAAAGAAGCGGCTGGACATGTTGGAAAACATTGTCCAATGACTACTGTTTCCACGCATAATTCAGCCACCAGGTGTCCAGTACGTATCTTTGACTCTACACAGCCTACACACCAAGTGGTATTATAACTCCGTTCATATTTAGGAACCCTGCAGGCATAGTAAATGACTAATAAAAGTCAGAATATGCTTTGCCATCTGATCACTCACTAATATCTATACTGTACAAGCCTTTAGAGCTGGGCCCTTTAGATGTTTGCGTGTACCTTTATTTGTATATGAGTTCTTTTTTTGTAGGCCTAGGGAGCCTCCTATTCCTGGGTTCATGCTTATCTAAGTCCTAAAGCTCAGCTCCAACATGCCTCTATGCCTTACAAACTAACCTCTGGACTATCTGCAAACCAATGAGAGCATTGTTACTGGTCACTGAAGCACTCACATTGGTTTGTAGGATGACAGGAGGGAAGGGAATGGCAGAGCCCTTAGTAAGGTTCAGCATATCCTCTAGGGCCCATTTACACCACATCCAGATTGCTTTCTGACCCAAAATGCATCCCAATGTGTCCCTATGCTATTTTTGGCCTCTGTTCATACCAGCGCAGTCCGTTCCAGACCAGACCAGAAAAATACTTCATGTCTCATTTTGTCTGGCCTGGAATGCACTGGAACTGCGGGCAGCTTCACACCATTGTGTGTACCAGAAAATGGTGTGAACCTGCCCTTAAACCCAAACCAAAGGTACACATAAAAGAATCTCACAATAAGGGTACTTGCAGGAACCATGTGGTGATTGCCTTTAACCTGTAAATATATATTTAAAAATCTACTTGATGTGACAGGTGTACTTGAAAACTTGAACAACAAAAATTGATGGTTATTTTCAGCGTTCAATGAGATTGCAAAATCATATGGCTAAATTTAAGATCCTTATCTGTGTGTTAAAGCGTTGTAAATTTAGCATTTTGTTTATCTGCTGTTTTCTATGATGATAAGGCCTCATTAACACAGACAGGCAGAGCCAAACAGTGTGCTCATCTGTGCAGAAACCTATGTCCAGGAGTGACAGCGTGCATTAGTCAATACAAGCCAATGACAGGATGCAGCTGCATGCTGGCAAATGCCGATCCAAACGTATGCAGCAGTACAGGTACAGATGCATGCCCCTGGATGCAGACATTTGCATCCAGAGGCATGCATCTGTTCCCGCACACTGTATGGCTCTGCACATCCGTGTGAATGAAGCCTAATTAGCAAGCTAAACTGCTATTTTGTGCCTAAGTACTGTGTAGCAACCAATTGAAAAAAACTAAGCATCGAAGTAGTCCAGCTATAAGGAATAGAAAATATTAAATACATAAATAAACATGATGCACATGAAGAGTTACACATCTTATGTATATGTGTCCATACCTCTGACATAAAATTTATATATTTAGATATACTGTATAAATGCTCTCTAGAGGGAAAGTTTCCAATATGTACTTCTCTTTCCTTTAATCTGCATGATATACTTCTGGAAGATATTCCCAGTACCTGTCTCTTACAAGTCTGATCAATATGGCAGCTCTCATTAAGTCTTATATACAATCATCTTGGAAGAGCTTCTTGTTTAACCAGCGTAGCTGCGTCAGCTTTCAAATATTACATATATTCAAAAGTGAAATCCGATATTTGGTTTTACAGATACTTACCATATTAACTTGTACATGTATGTTATATTCTAACTTCAGAGTTTATCTTTTACAAAGCGTCTAATGTATTTTAATACATTCTAGAATACTAATGATGTCCACCCTAGAGACTGCTAGAACAATCAATAATAATCCATTTGACCCTGAGTCAGTGCCTTACTTTAAAGAGCCCTAATAATGACCAGGCTTGGAAACATGTCTGCAGTCCTCATTTCTATCTTCTTATCAGCATACAATGTTCAGTCAGTGTTGGTTGCACAAGAAGAATTCCATAAAGCACCATTGCATTAGACTGACTGCTTATTGTGTGCTGCAACAATGTTTGGACAGCTCACCCATGCATCTGTTGCACTGAGAATGTCTGAGCCCCTTTTTACAACCTAGCATTTTTGTTTTCCAAAGTTTGACAATGCTTAAGATGAAGAATCCAATTATTTTTGATGGTGGTTGTTCAAACCTGAGCGTTGTGTCACTGGTTGCTTACAAAATAGTACATGATCTTTCTTTGGGCAGAATCGGCTGAAAGTGCTCATGCTCACGTGTACCAACTGTACATAAAAGGGCAGCTTAGCATGATTTTGAGGCATCCAAGAGTGAGCAGCTGCACCAAGGTACAATGTTGGATGTTGACACGGTTGGTCTCTGAACATTCAAAATGTTATTCAAAATAGTTTGAAACATGTGCTTTTGTTGCTTTGACTTTCAAGGCTTTGGAATGCTGGTTCTTATCATAATGTATTCTGCATTACCATGTAGCTACTTAAAGAAATTCACCCAGCTAGGAGAAAATTTAAACTGAGCAGCTACAAGTACTGTAGCTGCTGACTTTTAAGGAACACGATTCTTCTCAGGGCTCCTGATCTACCGTAATTAGATTTGTAAATCCCTGATCATATATAGCCAGAGCCCTATTGCGCATGTGTAAGATCCAGACTGCATGGAGACTGGTTCTGGGGCCTCCTGGGATGTGTCATTTTATCGCAGGAGGCTGCAGGTGGAGAAAGGGGGTGGGCAAGGGGTTGTGGGGCTTCGGTGGACCAAATAAGACGCCATCTTCGCCTAGGTGGGAGCGGGTAACACAAAAAGAAAAAAAAAGGTACATGCCCCTTCCCCCAAAAAAAGATTTCAATTGTGTAAGAGGCCGGGGGGGGGGGGGGGGAGGGGGG
>NW_017306730.1:741897-783349 GCF_000935625.1 Nanorana parkeri
AGTGGGTGGAGGAGGTGGGGGGGGGGGGGGGGGGAAGAGTGGCCCACATGCCCACAGAACTTAATGAAATGTCACTAACAAAAAAAAGAGAAAGTGCAATGCGTCTCGATCAAGCGCATCAGCGGTGTAGCGCGGCTGCTGGTGTGAACAAGCCCTTAAAGGGGAAACAAACACACCTTTAGAAATGTTTAGTAATGACAATCTGCGAATAGATACTTCTAGATAATTGCCGGCTTTTTATTCTTTGCATACCTTATTTTTCTTTTCCTCCCCATTCTTCTCACAGAGGCCATTTTTAATACGGGCAGATTAATATATCTCCCTTTACTTCCTGGAACTCTGGCACATGTGACTAGGACATGTGACCATGCACATCATCTCAGCGAAGGAAAATGCCTTTCCCTGGGATCTCGTGAGATTACAGATGAGATTACCCAGCAAATCTCTGCTGATGTAACTCCCTGTATGCTGGTCTGAATTTTAGTGAAATGGGGTAAAGGTCCACTTCAATGTGTGTTGCACTAAATACACTCACTGCTCCAGCGATCCATGCAGCTTCCTAACTCTGCGCTGAGAATATTTACTTTTTCTGTTTTGCAACATTGTTTCTATCTGCAAAAGGCAAGATCAGCACCAGTCTATGGGATGGTACATGAGCTTTCTTTGGGCAGAATCGCCTGAAAGTGTGATATAGTTTGAAACATGTGCTTTTGTTGCTTTGACTTTCAAGTCTTTGGAATGCTGGTTATTATCATATTACAGCACTTCTGTGGCTGATGTATCTGCTTGCAATACAGTAATACCGGTGTTAGGCTCCTTTCACACACTTTCTGATCGTGTCCATCTGTCAGTTTTTCAGGTGGACCTGATCGGAAGCCTGATGTCAGTCTATGGCCAGCCGTATGTACACGGACAGGCGTCTGTTTACATACGGTTACCCCCAGTTCCGGCCATGTCCATAAGAAAAGACGGATCAGAAATCCTTTTCGCCGGACCTGATCGGGGTAACCAGATGTAAACGGATGCCCATCCGCCTAATCCGACAGTCCATAGACTAACATGGGTCCGTTAATGTCAGTTTTTTCCTCCATCGCAAGATGGAGGAAACAACTGCATGGACAAGGATGTCACAGCGGTCACATCCGTTCACAGATCCCCTCCTGATTGGACTGTGTAAAAGGAGCCTTATTGGAATTGACAGGACTATTCAAAATATACTAGTGTTCATTTCATCTGCAAGTGAGAGCTAATGACAGCTGATTTATGTTATTTATATTCTTATGAACATTCGAACAGAGGAGAAAATACCTTAACAACATTCGGTTTTGCTCCATTCTCACAACAGCTGGTTAACTCGCACAGAAGGAAAATACATGCAGTTTTCCTGGAAGAATGAGCTATACAATTTTTTTAAAATAAATAGACACCTAAGTGCTTTGTAGACATTAGCAGATTGAGATAATTCAATGAAAGCCGGAAATAATGTGTTTCATTTTTTCATTATAGTCATTAGCAGGCATGAGTAAAGAAGCAATTGCTACTTGTTTGATGACCAATGTATAGTTAGGACGATGGGTAGAATCTGACTTTAAAGTGATACTCATTTTTTCCTACCTTGCAAAAATTGTCTTTTCTCCTTCTTTAAAAATTCTCTTCGTTCTCTAGTGGGTCCCCGCAGCGCTCACCCCCGCCCCCTGCACCGGGGCCACCATCAGCTAAGCAGCTGCTGTGGAGGCACCTGTGCGTGCTCGTGTCCGCACTAGCTGTGTGCGTCCTTAGACACACACAGCCCAGCGGCAGGCCACGTCCCTCCTCTCCACCCAACAATTTGATTAATGGCTGAAGGAGCCTATGGCTCCTCTGCCCTTAGTATCCTCCCTGTCAACCAGGAATAGGGAACAGAGGATTGGCGGTGTTGGGGGGACGGGTGAGAGACAAAGATACTAGGCAGTTTTTACTTTAATGCACAGAATGTATTAAGGTAAAAAAACGCCCAGACTTTAATGATAAGTACATTATTTTGTTCACCGCTACCTCTGCACTAATTAAAGAACTCTGGTTTTTTGTTCAAATTAACGCTTGCAGTGGGGCTACCCCCACACTGCAAGGATTAAGGGTTCGTCTTGGTCTAGGGGTGAAAATAAATAAGATACACTAACCTGATCCTTGGTCTTGGGGTTCTGACTGCTCACCTATCTCCCCCTCCGCTCTGGTAATGGGCTGTCCCTCAGGTGTCCTCACATCTAACGGACCTGCATTAGACTACCCTGTTATGACATCAGCACTGTAATAGGAATACATACTAGAGTTGTTTTTGATAATTCAATCAAAGCTTACTGGAAAAAAAATCCTTTTATTTAGTGAGTGCTGCCGTCTGTCTGCCCATCACTGTCAACAATTTCCTGGATTCCCAGTGTGCTTTGCATCTCTCTCCCTGCTGCTTGATGTGATGTAATCTCGATTTGTCAAGACTACGTATCCCATCATGCATTGCTTCCAGCAAGCAACGATAATGGTACATCGTTCAGACATTGAGTTGTAGTTCAGAAGGCAGGCTTGGTGGTGACACAAGGCAGTGCATATTCACAGGGCTGAATTAAATTGTGTCAGTGCATTGAAGAAGTACATTCTATAGGCACATCAAAAAGTAGGTTTACAAACTTCTAGATCGATATGGTTATCACGAATGAGATAGAACTTATGGAAATTGAATACAGAAATACATATTTATTTTATTTTTTGACCATAGATAGCCTTTAGAACTGCAGAGTAGCTTATGACTTTGCAGTACCAGTGTCCTAGTTTCAATTTCCACCCAGGATTATACATACATACAATATATGTTTCCCCACACTATCGAAAGAAATAAAAAGGTACTGGTAAGTCAATCCATTTTTTATTCAGCTGAGCCTTGTTTGTGGGTGCTGAAATGTCTGTGCTAGGGTCTATTAATTGTAATCTATCTGGGGCAAGAACTGATGTTAATGATTCTAATTATTCTGTAGAATGCTGAAGAATAGGTTGGCTATACAAAGAATTAAATCAATAAATTGGTCAGTTAACTAAAAGTAAACAAAAGGCCATCTTCTGCAAGGGTGCAAATCCACTGAGGCATGCACATAAGAGCGCCATGATTAGAGAAGGGATCTGATGCTTTAAATAGCACAGGTGGCGTTAAAAAGCCTGACCGAAAATCAAGAACAAACAGCAAGTATCTGTGACTCTAATAATTAATCTCCTGCTGTCTTTTTGGCTCTCTCCCAATGCTCTTGTCACTTGTAATTCTGTGGCTCCAGTAAACAGAGCTATAATGTATTTATACGCATCTGATATTGAAGCTAGAACTTCGATGGCTTCACTTTCCTGACATCCTGCTTGTAATCTACAGGATATCTGGCTCAGGATATTGAAATACCGTAAAATACCGTGAAATATTGAAATACCGTAAAATACAAACTAAAGGCCTTTAATGTATTTACTTTAAGAATTACTTGTCAGCCATTTTGGTTGCTGAGTAACCATATTCAGCATACCAAGTTACAAGAATGTATAATTTGTTGGGTATTGGGTAAAATTCATAAGCTTGGAATTATTCATTTTCAGGGAGGTGCAAAAAATCTGATATCTAGATATACAGTACATTCAGGCACAAGTCCAAGTAAAAAAATGTATATATATATATATATATTAGAGATGCACCGATACCGTTTTTTCAGTAATTAGTACGAGTGCCGATATTTTATTTTCTGTACTCGCCAATACTGAATACCGATATGGGAAGTCCCATTAGGAAGCCGGGCGGTGTGTGATGGCTCGTCACTCGGCTTCCTGCATTATCGGGAACCAGGTGACGAAAAGCACAAAGCTGGCCTTCTGGCCAATCATGAAGCCGGGAAGCAGGGATTGACTCGCCGCCCGGATTCCTGATTGGCCAGCTTTCCGACCAATCAGGAAGCTGGGCAGCGAGTCATTACACGCAGCCCGGCTTCCTGATTGGCCGGGAAGCCAGGTCAATGGTTGCCTGGTGATGAGGGAGCATAGAGCCGGCTTCCTTGCCAATCAGAAAGCCGGCCAGCATATAATGACTCGCCGCTCAGCTTCTTGATACCGGAAGTTCCTCTATCGAGATAGCATCAGGAGCATCAGGAGTATGTGGGCGAGTACTCGCCCAAATACTCAGTACCGGCACCAATACTAGTATCGGTATTGGTGCATCCCTAATATATACACACACATAATTGATATTAAATGGTGGTATTTTTTAAAGAAGAACTTCAGGTAAAACGTATATTAACCCTTGCAGTGGGCCTACCCCCACACTGTTAACTGCTCGTTCTCGTCTAAGCGCTAAAAGAAAAAAGTTATATTCATTCGATCCTCGGAGCCAGCTTGCTCCTAAATTGGTCCTTCCAGCCTCCCTCACCCTCCGCTCCAGTGCTCTAAGGATCCTCGAGTCACCACATCGAATTCACTTTGTATCACGATCAATGTGTCACGATCTTCTCACGAAAGACTTTATATACGCGCGTACAAATTTGCAAAAAAACGTGCTACACAAAACTTGCTGACAGCCCGCATATTTGATGTCGCTCAGGTGTGAATGATGGCTTAGAAGCTTTTGTATAGGGGATCATACCATGGCTAGCAGTTCTATTCACACTGGTTCTCAGTGCCTTTCCCTAATGCCACCTTATTCTTGAAGTGGAAGTAAAGTGAAAAAATTTTTTACAAATGGCTTGAGGTTGCGATTTTTTGCCAGAAGAGACAGGCATAGTCTTCCTCTCCCAGTAAAAAAAAAATTTCTGTCTATGCTGTACGGCGCATGCACTGTGCAGTGTACACACTCAGCTTATTCACGCCATCTTTAAAATGTTGTGAATAGGCCTGATGACGGGGATGATGTAACTCCTGTGCGCATGTAATTCCCACCTTCAATCTGGAGCTGTCCCCAGCAGTGCCTCCTTATTGCCACAATATGTCTTTAGTCTTATGAGTTAACTGACACCCAGTGTGAATTAACCCAGAAGACTGAATGCAGAGCGTCATGGCCCTGCCCCTTAGGGGTTGTCACCATGGCATCCTATATTCGGAGTGTATTGATGCAGAGAGAGGTACTACGTTACCACGCCAGTGCCCCCTCTACATCTTTGAGGAGCCGCCACTGCTGGAAAAGAATGGGAGAGACATTGGACATGTCACATGACAAAGCAGAAGACATTCCAAAAAAGGTAAGTATATTTAAAAAATAGCATAGAATACCACTGGAGGGACCTCAAGGGGGAAGGGGACCCTTTGAAGGGGAGAACATGGAGCTCAGAATTGGACTTTAATACAACACCCACCTTTTGCCATGGCCCCCAATCACTGTGGCTACAATTTCTTCAGCCCACAGTGTACTGTCTCTACCATGGAAGGGCCAGTTGATTGTGTTTGCCTTCCAGGCCAAATGTTACCCGTGCTGCCCAAAATGGGACTTTAAAGAAGTCTTCCAGGAAGGAGTTAAATGTTACACTGTGATTAAAAATAGTCCCCCATACACATTCACACACTACCCCATCTAACTGATCGCTGGCATTAGAAAAAAAAAAACCTAAACACCTTTTTTCCTCACCTAAAGCTGTGGTCACATGATGACACTCCCACGTCTGTTTACGGTAGGCTGGGTCCTTCTCCAGGTGTCAATGTAACTGCTTGCGTGACGTGGACACTTCCTATTGGCTGTCCATCAGTGGAGTCCTCTGAGGATCCAAAAGAGGAGTGACAACAGTGCTGCAGGAACCAGTCAACAGCAGCACATTAGCAGTACAGGATTACTAGAAACTGCGCTGGTGAGAGACCCAGACAGCAGATTTGAGATAATACTGTATATCTTGAGTCACACGGTAAGGAAAGAAATGCGCAGAATAAGTTAGAGGGGGATGTGAAGGGAGTTAAAGTGACATTAAGGGAAAAAATGTGTCTCCCCACAGTGCTAATGTAAGGACTTACCTTAAATGATGCCTCTTAATCCGATCTTCTTCTTTCCTGTAGTTTTCAGCTGTCCCTCCAGCGCTGGTGCGGGTCTCCGATCCAGCGCTGACTCCTCTGTCCTCCTCTTCTCTCATGTCCCACGAAGTCTGTGCCGGTGCACACTGCTCCATATATTTACCTTGTTTCTGTCAGTTGCAAATTTTTACACCGCACAATATTAGCGCAACACTTTATCATACCCAAAAATGTTGTAGAAAAAGCCCCAAAACACAATATAATACCCATTTTATTCTAAAATATAAAGGATGAGGTTACGAAGAGTAATAGATACCCAACATGCCCAGGTTAAAAATTCCGTGTGTCCATGAAATGGCAACAAAATACGGTACCCCATGAGTAGCGCGATCATCGTTTTCGTACATAGGCGCACCCGGCGCATGTTTAGGTTAATACGCACGTGGGGGCGGGGGACTTTAAAAATGTTTTTTTTATTATTTTTACATTTATTTTATTCAATCTTTTTTCTTTTTACTTTTTGATAATGTTACTTAATTGCTATCACATAAGGGGGCTTTAAGGTGACATTAGGGGTCAATGAAGCTATTGCCTGGCTTCTACAGCCGAGCAATGACAGCTGAGGAACCGCAAGTGATGCAATCAGCGTTGCTTTCAGTCCCATAGAAGGAGATCGAGGGAGGAGATCAGCAAACCCCCCGCTTCCTGCCAACACTCCCGACATGCCGATCCCTGGCCCAAAGGAGGGGCAGCGGAGCCCGGGAAGCAAGGTGGGGTGTCGGGTGGGGGAGGGCACACACTGCACCACCCCCTGGGAGCGATCTGGCAGCCGTTCAGCCACCAGAATCGCTTCCAGTGCAAAGCCGACAGTCGGCTTTACCCATGTCAACAGATAGGCATCAGGAGTCTGTTTAAAGGGGCCCACTGCCATCGACATATGAGATTCGTTGGTGGCAGCTACAGGGTTAATGATCTAATTCACATCTATGGTGCAAAGTTTGTCTATGGCACGCAAAACACTTTAGGGCAGAGGTAGGCACATTAATATGGAATTCAGAAGCCAGTCTGTCCAATCCAGTAGCCAGCAGGAGTTTTTAGGAGCTATCTCCATTGACAACTAGAGAAAACCTCAAAAGTTAGGCACCAGCTGTAATTTTATGGAGCATTGGCTACTGGGATTTGTCCAGGTCTGCTTTTGAGAATCTAAACCTGTATGTAAAGCACATTTTTACCTTCTTTAACGCGCAAAAAATGCTGCAAAATCTAAACACAGGGACTTGTCTGCAAGGATTCCAAGAAGAAATTAAATTGTCCTAAAGACTAAGAATGGCTACTCCTTAATCATGTGCCAAATATAATTTCTATGATTCTGTTCACCCACTTTTACTGATGTATAAATTTAATTTACAAGTAAAGTTAAACCCAAGCAGATATACAAACCACAAATCAATGCCACTCTGTGCTCATTCATAAGTATTTGAATTTAACCTGGTATAAGACTCTTGCAAACCCTCGTTCATCAGAGCTCAGATTGGTAAAGGGGAAAGCAGCACAAGTTGTACTGAAGTGCTCATTTGCACACAAGGAACCCGTTCATAGGAGGAGAGGGTCGAGTGACAGAGAGAGGAGCTCATCAGTCTGTGGCTTCTCCTTCCACTCTAAAGTCACAGTCTCAAGACCTGTAAGTCTTAATTAAGGAGGAATTTTACCCATCAATTTAATGTCTCCCAAAACAGGTTCTTTTAAGGTATGCCAACCATCAAGGTAGCCAGTGTGCTTATTTTAGCTCTCAATTTCAAATGGCTGGTGTAATGGCTGATCACATGTGCAGCACCATGACAGCTGCAGTCCAAATAGAGGCTAAGAATGAACCTTCCTTGGCTGTAAGGGATAGGAGGTTGTAGTTCCACTTTAACTGAAGCAGAGAAAAATCTAATCTTATGTTCTTCAAGTCAGGGCTATGCTGTGTGTAAGAGCTGTGTAAATTTCAGAACTAGATGGACAGAAATACAAATCCCTTGACATGTAAAACATGTGTATTTAGCTATTCTCTTGGAGTTAAACCTTAAAGTATATTAAGGTTTCTCCAGCCAAATGTTTTTTCTAATTTTGGGTAAAGTAGAGAAAAGTTAGAACCCCTGTCAATTTTTTTTCCTGGCTATCTGTGTTCTATTGGGGAGATTTCCCTTTACTTCCTGTTCTAGTGATGATGTTGCCACTATGGAAGAAAGTGTAGAGAAATCTCAAAAAGGGACACAGTCTGCTCCTTGATGTTTAAAAGTTTTATCTTCTGGCAGAATCAGCTGGCCCTTGGAGGACTGGTCCTGATATCCTGTTTTAGGGTGGCTCTTTTCCCTTGCAAGGTCCTATAGAGCCACTCTTGTGTGAGCTAGTAGGCTGTGTGTGTCTGGACAAACAGCCAGATACAGCAAGGCAAGCCGCACTCCTGCTTCCTGTTCCCCCCTTCCCCAAGCTAGTAGATAAACAGCTGCTGGAGATGGGCTGTTTCTTCTGATCTCGTACTGGACAGGAAGTTCAGGGAAGCTGAACTGAGAGTTGGAGCTGTTTGGAAGCATGATCACTGTTTGTGCATAGGCAAATTCACTATTGATTGATCACTATTGGATTCACTAATGAAAAAAGTTTGAGTTAAATACTACTTTAAAGATATTTTCCCTAACTTCCTGTCCAAATGGCAACGCTGAATTGAGACAAATGCAGCAAGATGTTTTTCTAGAGATACACTTTAAGCGTACTTTTTTTTTGTAAGGCAAATACATCATTCTAAATGTAATATTTCAAAGGGACATTTTTTTTCTTGTGAATCTACTTTAAATGACTAAGCCGTTCTCTGTAATATATTATAGAACACATAAATGTACTTTTATTCCACATGGAAGGTTTAGCTGGTGTTTTTTGATTTAATTGTATTCAAGGAAAACTAATCATTGTAGACAAGGGCTATATTTTTTTAGTTTTCTGCCAGTTTTACAAAGCAACATATTACAACCTGGAAAAAAATGGTCTAATAAAAAAAACAGTTTTCATCCATCAAAATATAATAAAAGTATTTCAGCAGCCTCAGAACTCCAAGTGATATGCTGCAAAGAGAGAACTAATTTTTGCATGGGCATAAGAATCATTCTCAGTCCCCGAGGTAAAATCATAGGACCTCCTGGCTCACTGACCTTCAAGTGATATTAAAGGAGAACTATGGGTTGTGTTTTTCCCCATAGTTCTCCTCAGGGTCACGGGAGGACACAAACTACCGTGACCCAAAGCTCAGTATACTGTGAGCTACAGCTCGTGGTATACTGAGACCACCGCTCCCGGGACGGATCCCGCCATTACTGGCGAGATCCACCCAGCTGTGTGATTGACAGCTGGCTCTGCCTATCTAGAGGCAGAGCCAGCTGTACCCGCCCCTCCCCCATTCGTTCCTCCAGTCAGCACTGCAGGATCAAGGCAGGGAGGGGGGGAATCCCTGCAGGGAGCCGTGAGTGCCAGTCACGGCTCTCTGCAGGGACAGGATCCAGAAGTGAGCGAGCGACAGTATGTGTTCGCTCACTTCCCAATCTATTGAGCCGACGTGGGACAGTTTCATTGTCACACGGCGGCTCGAACTATGAGGTTAAAAATCCCTCACCTCATAGTTGCCCTTTTAAGGTCAAAAGTTATTTAAATACATATTAAATATCCAACAACAAAGTACACAATTGTGGGGCTTTTAAGGTGTCTAAACAGGGATGAAAAAAATCACAAATATATTATATCCAATAAGTCATATATTTATTGAAAAAGATAAAATAAACATCTTTATTAAAATGTATACAGAATCCCAGAGCAATTAAAATATACAGCAACACCAATTGCTTCTACCGAGGCATAATACCCCTTTGGACTAGATTGCTACATTGCATTTGACAAAATGGTTTGATAAAGCTCACAACCTCAATGTCCTCCATAGCACTTGACTGAATGCATACTATCATCATAATTTGTATCCTGCGAGCATTTACAAGCGTGCGAAGGGTCCAGCCTGCTACGTGTTTCGCCTAAGCTTCTTCAGGAAGAGGCAGCCTACAATGTGTTACATAATATGCTTAACATCTTAGCTCATAACCATTTGAATTCTTGAGAACATATTAACAATATGAATAAATAAATACAAAAGTAAGTACCATTCTCTGGGAATCTGATGGTGGATAAATCCATATCTCAGGGTAATGTCCCTCATCACCCAGAAGACATGGAGAGTGGGGAGCAAAGGAGGAGGATGAGGCGCGAGGGACTAGATATCCATGAGTACCTATATAAATAGAACACAAACCATAAAACATAACTATGCTAGTAATTCTATATACATATAGAGGGATCCCAGCTCAGTCAGGAAATTCCATAGAGATTGCTACATACTACATCCTCACGGATAGAGATATTGGGGGTGATTTACTAACCTAAACACACACACACACCAGGTGTGTGTGATTTTCACACAGCAAAACGTATTTATCAACCAAAAAGTCTCTATAAGCATATTTTCACTAATGCCATATATGGAAAAATCATGCACATGATGCATATATAATGCTGCTTCACAGTTTAGACAAAAATGGTTAGCTCATGCATTTACATTCCTTGCATTCATCAACGCAAGCAACACAACATAGAGCTAATTTACCCAACATCACCTTGGAATTCATTCAGGGCTTTGCACAACACACCTGCTGGGTGTGTACACATTACAAAGGTGTTTAGATTCCACCCATAGATCATGCTGGGAGGGAACACACTGCAGAGGTGTATACACGTTCGTGGTGTGTTTATAAGGTTAGTAAATCAACCCCATTGTCTTTAAATCAGCATTGTCTATTAAATAAAAGTGATAGACCTTAATAAAGACTTCAGTGATTAAATAAATATATATATTTTACTAATATTAGTGTCCACTAAATAAACCACTATTTTTCTCAATGAGAGCTACCACACATACTGTCCAAGAAACTAGTTCTATTTCTGAAGCTAAGTAAAGCATACAAACTCTAAAGCGAGCCAGTCAACCAAATCGAATATATAAACCTTACCAATATTGAACAAATGTGTAAGGTCTCCCAGACTGCTCCTCTAGCCAAGCCATCCATGTCTTCCCTTACATGTCCCCGCAGTTCCACGACACACTGTACTCCCGGCGAGTAATATGTGTGACCAGGGCGCGCCCATGATCTGCGCATGCACCTGAATATAACAGCACAAACAAGAAAAGAGGTTTCCCCCCGTAGCAGTGGTCCCTCTTCAGCAGTAACATAACGCCCACCCACATACTCCGGCCTATGGTGGGACACATCATGTCTTGCATATGACGGGACACAATTATATCTCCCATCACAGCAGGATGGTGAAGGGATGTGTAAAACCAAAGAGGGCATCGCATACTCCCAAAGGAATAATATATCCTACAGGAGAGGCAACGTCCCATCACAGACCACCACCCAAAAGGATGTAAAAAGGGGCAAGTCTGTAAAGACAGTTTTCCAGGTGTGTGTAAACAATCTCCTGGAACCTGGACAAACATTAGTCCCAGAGAACTAAAAATATTATATAATCTCAAGTAATATTTGCAACATAATAGTGATACGTCCAACCTAATACATTTGAGCATATCAACAAACACATACTGGATGACACAATATTCTAATTGAAAGGAAAAAAAAATATATATATATAAGGTATGTATGCTTATAGACCAATATGAATAACCCCTAAATATTGCAATAAAAAATGTGCAATGTATCAAACTAGTCAAACAAAAAAAGTGTGACTGAGGGAGAGGCCAGTCATATGACTGGCCTCTCCCTCAATTAGGGGGTTCTCTCTCTTTGCAGTGTTAAGTAGAGAGAACTCCATTGGACACGACAAGCTCCACATTGTAGCCTACATTTTATGAAGGGTGTGGAGTAACACTGCAGTCAGTTGGCTATAAATAGGGCATAAATTACTTCTAGAGAACTATATCAACCTTGCTGGATGCTTCAACTATCAACAACAAAAGCTAGCTCTTCTGCACTGGGATCTTGGCACTTAAAAAGAATTGATACAATGCTCTTTGCTCGTTGCCAATTGTATTTCATATTAAGGTAATTTTCTTCAATAATTTCAGGTATTTGGTTTTCTCCTAAAATAATGCACAGTCAAGCTTCATTTCATCCTTCTTCTACTCATAAGAGTGAGAGAACTAAATGCTGACTTAATTTAATATGTAGATATTATATAATTAGTGTTCATGGCCGAAATGCATTTGGGCAAATTCACCTAGTATCAGAAAAAATGTGCTGAAAACTCACTCACGCTGAAAGAAGAACATTTTCTATTTTCTGGGGCAAAGCTTTACTCCAGCCAATTGTTTTCAGTTTTGTAGTCAGCAGAGAAGTGTTAAAAGCCAGTGCAGAAGCATTTGCATAGTCAAAGGTCAAGTTATTGAGCAAATATTGATATTGATGGAACCCCTGCTCCTCCTAGAAATGCCAGTAAAGAGATTAGTATGAGTCAAAACTCTAGAACACCAAGCAATCTGAACAACTAAAAAGAAAAATATCATGTATATAGATCGCATCAACAAGACCTTCCTGCCAGGAAAACTCAAGCTGTGGTGCTTTTAGTCTGGCATACTCCCAAGATTCATGTGGCCTCAAACACTGTATAAAATCTCCATCAATAAATTTGACAAGCTGGAAAGAGCAATTAGCACACATTCTAAACAGTGGATTGGACTTCCATGACGCTTATGTCCTGTGAGTCTTGTGGAAGAAATCAAATGCACTAAACAAGGTTAGTCGTGAATCTCTCTGAATCTGATGATATTGTTATTAGAACCACATTAGAACCACAGCCCCAATGTGGGAACGAGGAGGAAGCAGACTCCATCTGTAGCCATTCAGAGTGCCAAATGTGCTCTTCATTTAAGGGAACTGGTTGGCCAAGATCACCATGGAAGAGCCAAGGATGCCTCAATGGCCAAGCAGGGTCAATGGACTAATTGGGAGTTCCTGGAAAAGAGAAAACTCAGCTGGTGAGACATCTGGAAAATGAAGGGCTCTCCAAAACGTTTTCTCATCAGAGCCATTTATGATTTTCCACCCAAACCCTAGAACATGAAGCGGTGGTAAGGAGAAGATCCTGCTTGTTCTCCTTGTCAAGCACCTGGATCACTAAGGTACATTCTAACAGGATGTGCTGTGAGCCTTACCCATGAGCATTACACATGTAGGCATAGCCAGGTTTTTAGACAGCTGGCATCAAGCCTGGAATATAGGCAAACTATCACAAATGCTTTCCCACATACATTAGCAGGGAATGTCCATATGTACCAACAAGCCAACCTTAGTAGCATCAAAAAAATTCAAATTGCGGCTACCACACTTCAGCCAGAGATGGTCCTGTGTTCCACTACAACCATGATGGCATATGTTATGGAATTGACAATATAATTGGAAGATGGTGCTGAAGAAGCTTACAAGAAAAAATGACCAAGTACTCAGAACTAACGATTAAAGCTGCCCAGAATGGCTGAAACATCACGGTTTTCCCTGTAGAAGTGGGATGCTGGGGTTTTGTCGCTACATCTACAGACAGCCTCCTGAAGAAAATGAGAGTGAGGGGTTGCTCCCTGCATCCACAAAACAAAATCGACATTTGGATTTGAATTAAAAAGAAAGGCACCAACTGGGCTGAAAGATGAGACAAGAGGATACCAGCTATAACTGTTGAGCCCTCTGGAGACATAGTGGGCTTATCGACAAAACATCAAAGGAGGTACATGCCCACCTGATGACCCCCAATGAAGGTCCTACTGCCCCCCTTTCCCTTTTTTATCACACCAATCCCAGCATCAAGAGTGGCAACTTATCGTAGAGGTTGAAGCATCAAGCTCTATCACTACTGTCTCTTTTGTCTCCACCATCAGGAGCTTTGGGAAAGAAAAGGCCCTCTCAGGTGTTGACTCTCATGGTGAAGTTCTGCTCTTGTCTGACTACCTCTTCTGGAAGTTGCCACAGGAAGATGTACAGGTATTTAAGCCCCTAACTCAGACCAGCAGTCTCCTGTGGGTCTTGTGGGGTCATCAATGAAACATCAAAGAAGGGGGGGGGGGCATTTGATGACCCAGATAGTATATCTACCCTCTCCTTTATTACCACACCAATCCCAACATCAAGTGTACTGACTTACCATAGGGATGCAAACATCAAGTCCTCTTAGCTCCATGTCAGGCTTTTAGTTCTTTCTGTGACCAGCATAGGTTAGTTAGGCATGAACAGCAACAGTTCACTTTTTATTTTTGAATGTGTCTGCATTTAAGAGTTTCCTGTCAAGAAGCCAGAGCCAGGGTTTGGGCACAATGGCCTGTGTGTGTGCATATGCCTGGTTTTGCTCATAGAGCTTTGCCAGGTCACGAGTCATTGCGCAGATGTGTGCGCATCTGTGAGCATGTATCGTCACATGCACATGGACACGCGTCTGCACATAATTCGAACTCTGCCATCTTTGGGGCTATATAGGCTGTGACGACTAGACCTCCAGTGCTTTGTGATTGTCAGCTGTACCCGTGTTCCTGAGATCCTGTGTTCTGATTGATTACCCATTACTGACCCAGCTTGTCTCGACCGTCCACTGCTCCCTGTGTTCCTGTGACCCCAGCTTGTTCTGTCACCTCGCCTTCTGCCTGACACCTTGTACTTCCCTGCCTGCATGTTACCGACCTGGCCTGTTCCCAACTTCGTCCCTGTCTGCCGATTTGGTACCATGCTGCCGCTTGTTAATGACTCAGCTTGTCTTGACTACTGTTTCCTGGGACCCAGGAAACAGGAGTCTGCTCCACAGAGACTATAATTTAGCTGGGTTATCCTCGTCCGGCACTCTGTGCACCTGTTCCACATCCAGGTGCTCTGGAACCAAAGCTGCAATGGAGGCAGCCCTTGTCAACCCAGACTCCACCAAGGTATATGACAGTTCCTTATCATTTCCCATTCTGATAGGAGATGAGAGAAAATATCCCTAATAGGGACACAGACAGCAGTAAACACCTGACAGAGGCTCAACCCCATCCCCACTCTTTGACATTTTTGACTAGAGTTGAGATTTAATTTTGAGCCATGTTCTAATGTAAATCTTTAACACTTTTAAAAATGCCTGTATTACCTTTTATTGCCATAAACCATATGTGACCCATCAGGTATGTCATATGGTCCTAAAGTGGATAAAGTGGACTAATTCATTTTTCAAGTCCACAGGAATACATTCCTAATATCACAATACATAGTAACAGAATAATTTTTCAAAAATGATACACTTCTATTTTTTAATAGCAGTTTCTTTGATTTACTCGGTGACTTTGCCTGGGCTGAGAAGATCACACCAGTCAGCTGTAGACAGGAGGAAGCATTTCCTCAGTCTTCTCTTCCCCAGAGACTGCAAACCAATATTCACAATGTGAAAGGCTACAAAAGGGGCCTAATCTTTGTCAGACATTTGTTAAGCCCTCCAAGAACTGCACTGGCACCAGGATTTGTCACTTCTGAGCCAGCATTTCATCCAAGAAATAGATGTTGACCCCATATTATGCTTAAGCAAAGATGGTGCTGTCCTTCTAGAGTGAAAAGTAAATGAAGACATTGTCAGGAAGTGCACTATGATCTCTGTGAAAGGAAATAAATACCTGTAAGTGTTACCAATACACATTACTCAGCATGCATGCACTAGCGCTAAACCCAATCACTAAAGCCTCATATATACACTTCAACCAGCGTTTCTCAACCAGGGTTCCTCCAGAGGTTTCTAGGGGATCTCAGAGCAGTCTGGAGTGTCATTTAATTAACTCTTTTTTCATATTAAATACCAGTAAATACAATTACAAATGCAAATAAATACAAATAAACAGAACAAACAAAAAGAAAAGAAAAAAACAAAAAGAGGAAAATCTACCTGCAAATCTCTCTAGTTGGCATGCACCAATCGATCACTAAGGCCTTCATATTTGATATAATCCTAAATATTTTTAAATCGATGTTATAAAAGTTGCATGTACAGTATATATCAGATTGTTTCAAATCTAACCAGCAAGCCCATATTTTAAGAAATTCATCATAATTGTCTCTATCAGTATATGTAAATTCCTCAAAAAGACTTATTTTATCTATTCGTGCAAACCATTGCTTAATAAAGGGAATTTTAGAAGATTGCCAGAATTTAGGAATTAAGGCTTTAGCTGCATTTAGCATAATAGGTACAAACGACTTCTTATAAGATTTACCAGATTGTTGAGTAAAATGAAATAAACAGGTCCAGGGATCTAAAAACACCTGAACTCCAGTTATAATTATAATGAAATAGATAACCTCTTGCCAATAACTGTAAATAATTGGGCATTCCCACCATATGTTTGCGTATGTACCCATCATACCACAATTACGCCAACATAATGTTGTGTTTTCCGGAGAAATGTCATGTACTATAGAAGGAATAGCATACCACCTTGCCATAAGTTTATAATTTATTTCCAATGAGTGATTATCAGGTGATACTGCATAACACAATTGCAATACCTTAGAACATTGAGTATTGGAAAGTGTTCTTTGTACATCATGTTCCCATTTCTTAATATAAACAGGAGGGATGCACTAGCATGCATGCACTAGCGCTAAACCCAATCACTAAAGTCTCATATATACGCTTTAACCAGCGTTTCTCAAACAGGGTTCCTAGAGAGGCTGCTAGGGGATCTCCGAGCAGTCCGCACTGGTGGTTTGATTTCCTGTCTGATGGTGCCCGCATAGTTTTGGCACTTTTTCAAAAGTGGAAACCCTTCAAAGCCTGCAATAATGCGTTTTGAAAAAACACTGAATTGACTTTATTAGCATTTACATGCAAAGAGTGTAATTTGAATACCTTTCTGTATTATCTGTTTACGCATTGTGTAAACCTTTGAAAACCTGATAAAATAAAATAAAGAATTAATTTAAAAAAAAAGTGGAATCCACTGCCTTTTGAAAAAGTCTCTGTGACGAAACGCGTTAAGGCAGGGCCTGCTGACATCATTACGCATACAGGACGAGAGGAGGATAGAATATTTGCCGGCTTTGTAGATTTTTATGTAAGTGACTTGATTTCATTTGCTACACTATGAGCGGTCTGTTTAATTACATGGCGGCTATGGCTTATTAAATGATTGATTGTGGAGCGTGGACGAACACAGGAGGAGTGGATTACACATGCTGGATTTGATCGTGACGGCTGGGATTAAGCGCTATAGGACTCTGTTTTCAGAGTGTCATTGTGATCTGGTGAGTGTACTATGAGAGCACAGTGGTAGAGTCACGTTTGATCACGGCACTCACTGGAGTATTGTGGGTTGGTATTGGATTGTTTTATTCACTGAAGCAAGATCATCACTGAATGTTTGATTAACACTATCGATGGGATGGACACTAGCATACTTGTATAATATGAAGGTCATATGAAAGACTGTCACTATTTTGTGGATATTTTACATATTTATGCATGAATTAAAATTGTTTTATATATTTATTATTTGCACATTATTTAATAACACAGTGCACTTTATGTTTATATTTATGATTACCGTATTTGTATACACTGAGCACAGCAGCTTTTTTGCATGTTGAGTTTAGAATATTAACTGCATTGCACAGCGTGAATCTAGATTTATACAAATTTCCATAGGACCCACACTCTTGAGGCCTGATATCTCTTCTTTATACCATATCATGCAATGCAGGTTCTTCTCTCTCATCCATTCATATTACAAAATAGATAGACAGAGGAACTAGAAGTGAGTTTAGAAATGACGGACTATAACCAAATTTGGCAAACTACTAATTCATGTTCTAGTAATGTCTACGCACTAGAAAATAACTATAAATCACTTTAAAGATGGTATCTAGTAGGGATGCACAGATACTTTTCGAGTACCAGTGCAGATACTTGGCATTTTCATGAGAACTACCAGGGTTACAGCGGTTGTAGCTGGGACCTGGCTCTGGCACTCCACCACTGTCCTGAAATCATTAGTCTGTATTGTTTTAGAAAAACGGTCACATGACAATAAACAAAAATGTATCAGTACTCGTACTTGTAAGTACTCGGCAAGTACCAGTACTTGTACTCACAAAACTGGTATCTGTGCATCCCTTTATTTATATTTCTAAAAACAAAATCGTACATTAAAACAGAGATGTAGAAATCCCAGGTGCTCCGTGTGCTCCTTACAAATGACAGCTGCCTCCTAATTTTTTTATTTTTCTCTAGTGTAGTCTTGGAGCTCAAAAGTATCGGTGCATGTACTCGTACTTGTACCGAGTACTGTACTTGGTATCTGTGCAACCCTAGTATCTAGTCCCATCTTGAATGTCAAATTCATGCCTGAAGCCTCACACAAATGTTTCAGGGAATGTGATAAATACGGCACCTTCATATATAGTGGACTTACTATCCTCATTGTGCACAAGCTTTGGTCTAGTCATACCAAATTATAAATTCCATCTTGAAACGCTCCCTTCCAAAGGACCCATGCAAAGTTCACCTTACTAAGAATCCAACAGGAATAACTAGTTTTCAGTTTAAATTACTAGTGGCCTTATTTACTGCAGCAATCCCTATTCCTCAACTCCCAAGAAATTATAACCAGGGTATTCCCAGGCTCTGTTACATGAAAAAAATAACCACTACATTGACAGATACAATGGCCAAATTTAAGAGACTGCTCCCCCTGGGTGGACAACTATCTTCGTTCAGATTTTGACCAACATCTCATCAACCTATGATGTGTGTCCACTATAACTCAGCACATTTTACCACAGTCCTTAGCCGTCGCTATACTCTATGCCCTACACTAGCTTTCCTTCTCACCCTAACCTGTCCTTTCTTCTCCATTCCTACTTTCCACCCATTTTATCCGGAACTAAATTATAGGTTTATTTCCTTAGAGCGGACTCCTTAGATGAATCCCACAGCTGAGAAAACATTTTCTTTTTTTCAACCCGTGAATTTGTATGATTCCAACACTTCACATCAATGAAAAGGATCTTTTGTGATTTTCATACATAAACTGTGGCAAGGCTACTCAAAATGTAACTCAACTCAACTTGACAGTTTTAGTCCCCCTAATCCTATTGGATTTGCAGTCAGTAATACAACATTATGTACAGTGCGGGGTTGTTTTCTTCTTTTGTACTGTTATTGTCTTTGAAGAGTAAAGTAAAAATGTATTGAACAGAAAATATTTATGCTTTTGTCACATCTATCGTTATTTTGTTTTTATTCAGGTTTTAACATAGATACAGGGATATAAATCAAATCAATGTAATTAAACGATAGTATAGGGAGAAAAAAAAATTCTTATCTCATACTCATGGGAAATGAAGAACATCTGGGAGCGTAGCATCGCCCCTAGTTCTCTCAAGTGATTCCCAGGGGGAATTCAGGTATAGTATTATGCAATCGGGCCGTTAGATATTCCAAATTATGGATATCATAAATCCTTTGCAATAATTCTTCATGAGACGGAGGAATAGATTGTCGCCATTTTAAAGCTATAAGGCATCTTGCTGCAGTGAGGACATGGTTGACGAATTTAGTGGTAAATTTCAAGAAGTGTGGAATGGGAAGGCCTAGAAGCAAGTTACGGACTTGTCCCTGCAAAACATAGGAAAGGACTCTACTTGCTTTGTCTACGGCAGCCTGACACTGCGTGCTATTATTCAGCCTGTTGTCTACAATGACACCCAGATCTGTTTGCCTATCGGACTTTCCGAGGGGAGCTCCCAATAGTGTGTACTCCGTTTTCTTGTTTTTAACCCCAAAGTGCACAACTCTACATTTATCTACATTAAACCTCATCTGCCATGTGCTTGCCCACTCCCCTATTTTATCCAGATCCCCCTGTAATGTTATAGTGTCAGATTCAGTGACTATTCCCCTTCTGATTTTAGTATCAGTAAACACTGAAACATGGCTGTTTACCCCCTCCCCAATATGGTTAATGAATAGATTAAACAGCATGGGGCCCAGCACAGACCCCTGCGGAACGCCACACATGACCCTAGCCGGGCCCAATCCGAGAAGGTGCCATTTATTGATACTCTTTGTACCCGTTCCTGCAGCCAGTTCTCTATCCATGTACACATTAATTAATCTATGCCCATAGACCTCAGCTTGTATAGTAAACGTGTATGTGTTACTGTGTCAAATGCTTTAGCAAAGTCCAAGTATACCACATCCACCGGCCTCCCTCCATCCAGATCTCTACTTACCTCTTCGTAAAAAGTTAGCAGGTTAGTCTGACAATAACGGTCTTTCCGTTCCTGCCATGTTAGTAGGTTAACTGGCTTCCCTCCAAACTACCTGTACAAAATGTACATTTGTATGCACTCCCTGTACGCTCCTTTGAGGACAGGAGCTAATGTGGACATATCAGTGTTTTCTATAGAAGACGATGATCTTATACAAATAAATAAAATAAATACTTCTAAAATAGATAAAGCATTCAGTGCAGGGTAACAAGCAAACTCTTTGCACATCCCTTTGAGCACAGTGTTTACTTCAAGAACTTTAACAAGCACAATGAAATCCAATAAGTAATGAAAACCATTTACAAGTTGATTGATCTGCTGTCTTGTGACATTGAATTGGCTGGAGATGTCAAGAACTGCTTTATAGGTAAAGTACAGTGAGGGGAACTTACTAAAACTGGAGCAGACAAAATCCAGAGCAGCTGCCATAGTAATCAATCAGCTTCTCTCTTCAGTTGGTTCAGTTTAAGCTTTGAAAATGAAAGTTAGAAGCTGATTGGTTGCCATGCACAGATGCGACAGATTCTGTCTGCTCTAGTCTTAATTAGGGCTGCAGCTAACGATTATTTTCATATTCGATTAGTTACCCGATAATTTTTTTCGATTAACCGATTAGTTGCATTAAAAAATCTCTCTCTTTACGTGATAAGGGAAGGGGCTGCGGCGTCTCAGTATACCGCGAGCAGCAGCTCGCGGTATACTGCGGCGTCTCAGTATACCGTGAGCTACAGCTCGCGGTATACTGAGCCTAGGGTGACGGGAGGACGCTAGTTTGTGTCCTCCCATTACCATAAGGAGAACTATGGGGAAAAGCCCTAACCCCATAGTTCTCCTTTAATACATTCCCCTTCTTTCTGAAGCATTATTGCAGTAGTTTTATATGACTTTTTCAATTTTTTTAAGCTCATTCTGCCATATTTGTGTCATTCCATTACACAGAAACTGAACTCTGCAAGCCGTTCCCAAAATAGACAAGCAGAGAGCAAAGGACTAGTCACCAGTATTGCCTGTGGTCTCCCTGCAGCTGATCATTTCCCCATTACTGACTGGCCTTGCCTTGTCAGGGCTAGGCTTCCTCATGTCAGAGCCTCCAACAAGGAGAACAGTGAACAGCACAATAGCGGCATCACCAAATCTCACTCCAGATCTCCTGAGACCAGCAGTCAATGTCAGCAGTGCCTGAGATCTAACACTGCAGATATACAGCTATGAGGTTGTATGCACAAGGAATCCCTAATCACACTCACGTAATAGGAAGTACACTGCTGCATTTTTCAGGGTACTGAATTGACATGTCTAAATATTCCCTAAAACAGCAATTCTTCACGTTTTTATTTCAGTGTCTACTTTAAATATAGAGATTTGTAGATCACCAACTAGAGGGACCTCTTGGTGTCTCAAAACAATTATTGCTCTGCCTCTCAGTTTACAACTGCTGAGATATGATGTTGCTAACACAGGGAGAACATTGTTTTCAGTAAGGTTGTTCATGTCAGAGGGAACAGCAACGCACAATCACTACATAATACTGCAAAGTAGGAAGCAGAACTTGGATATATAATGAGCATGTATGGCTGCCACCATATACATATTTAGTAACAAATTATACAGAGAGACAAGATTTAAAGATGTGAAAAACCACAAAACCCATGCTGTTCTGCTGCTCCTGCACTGCAAGTGTTAAATGCTTCAATAAGCCTCAGATCCCTGATAAAAGGACATTTACTTACCTGATCCCCTCCTACAGGCTCCCTCCAGGCTCCAAGACCGGCAACCACAGCCTCTTTTCCCTTGTGTCCCTGTAGTCAGAGGCACGCTGATATCATCAAGTACAATGCAGGGCCCCTAGCACTACATTATAAGAGAGGAAGCCGAGGGACAGTTCACAAGCCACAGCATAGGGGAGACAAGGTGAATGCTAACAACAGCTGGGGAGGGGATCAGGTAAGTAAGACTGCTTTTGCCCTCCAACTGTGGTGAAACTACACATCCCATGAGGCTTTGCAAGACCCTGGCAGCCACAGGCAAGGAGGGAATTGTAGTCTACTCCAGACCTAAATGAGCATTTAACCCTTGCAGTGTGGGGGCAGCTCCAATGCATGTGGTTTCCCCATATTCAGGCTTTAAAAATGTTATTACTTATCAATAAGATCATGTACATCAGTTTGATCCCTTTTCCATACCGATCTGAAAACACTTAAAAGACTATACCAGGGGTGGGCAACTCCAGCTGTGCTTTAACTACAAATCCCAACATACCTCTGCCTCTGGAAGTCATGCCTATACCTGTCAGTCTTGCAATGTCTCATAGTACGTACTTCTACAACAGCTGAAAGGCTGGAGTTGCCCACCCCTGGACTAGACATTCCTTTTAAAGTGAGCTTGTATAGAGAACAATATGGGGGCTGCCATTGCTGACCTCCTATTAGGAATACTAGCTGGCTTCGGCTTTAACACTTTCTGACTCCCTGAACATACAACCATTCAGAGTAGAAAGTCGGAGTGAGGTCAGAACTCCTGATCTGTAAACCTGTCCCAGGTCTGTGTCTCATCAAGAAAAGAAACCATCGGATCAGAATGACGAGAGGTCAGCATAGGCAGCCCTCAGATTCTCTTCATACACACTTAATTTAAAGTGTATCTAAAGCCCAAACATTCTCTTGTATTTTTGGATAGAGTGGGGAGAGTTTAGAACCCTGTCAGGTTTTGATTGCTGTCTGTTTCCCCGTTACTGAGATTCACCCTCTTTGTTCGTTCTGGCGTTCAGTGTCCCCAGGATTAAAAGTGATGCAAAATCCACGATTATGAGTTGTCACCAGAACAGAAATAAAAGGGGAATCTTCCAGTGGGGTTCTGGTGACAACTGTATAAAAAGGCATTTGTATCTGCCCAATGGAACACAGGTGGCACAAAAAAACCTGACAGGGGTTTAATCCTTCTCTACTGAAAAAAGGAAAGTTCTGCATTTCCATATACTCTACAATGTCTCTAAGCTGCCATAGTGCACATTTCTCATAGTAAGCGAAGATCATGGGTTCTTTTAAAGCAGACCTCCGGGCAGTATGGGCGTAGCCTCACCACAAGGGTTAAGATTTGATTTGCCCGAAGTTCTGCTTTAAGCTCACCGCACATGTTACAATCTGACTGTACAATCTCCTTTATGCTGGGCACACACCTTACAACCATCGCAAGACTTTTGTCTTGCGATGGTTGTAAGGTAATCAAAAAAACGTACGATCTGCCCATCTTAGACAGGTAGATCGTACTTGCGATGATCGCAAGCCGCGCCCCCGAGGGGCGGGCTTCTGATGACCGCAATGCCGAACGGGCAGTGTGCGCTTGCGCACACCGGCCCGTCCGGCTTTTATCTTACGAACATGCTATACACCCGCCGAACATCGTACGATGCTCGGCGGGTTTTCGAACATGTTCGTAAGTTAACAGTCGTGCGACCTTACAGTAGTAGAGGTCGCACGGCTTCCACAGACATTACGATAATCGTACGATCGTACGATTTCCCACGATTATCGTACGATTATCGTAAGGTGTGTGGGCACTCTTAGATCTACCAACAAGTATGTAGTGTAAAGGTCCGTCTGATTGGATACCAATTAACACGTATGTAGTGCAAGGAACTGCCTAATTGGATAGAAATTGACTAAATAGATCAGGAGTGTCCTCACATTACATAGTTTTGGTAGATCTAAAGTTGAATGCACAGAGATTGTACAATCACATTGTAACATGTACGGCGAGCCTAAGGCCCCATTCACACTTGTAAAGCTAGTTACTTGCCAAGAAATTGCGCCAAAAAAACAAACAAAGCAGTTTTTCAATCGCTCCCATTAAAGTCTATTAGAGCCAAAATGTGCACCTCTGCCCCAAAAGGTCCTAAAGGTCCCCACACACCTTACTATAATCGTACGATAATCGCGGGAAATCCCGCGATTGTACGATTATCGTAAGGTGTGTGGAAGCCGTGCGACCTCTACTACTGTAAGGTCGCACGACTTTAAACTTATGGACATGTTCGAAAACCCGCCGAGCATCGTACGATTGACAGCGGGTGTGTGGCATGTCCGTACGATAAAAGTCGTACGGGCCGGTGTGCTCAAGCGCACACTGCCCGTTCGGCATTGCGGTCATCGGAAGCCCGCCCCCCAGGGGGCGTGGCTTGCGATCATCGCAAGTACGATCTGCCTATGCAAGATAGGCAGATCGTACGTTTTTTTAAGTACCTTACAACCATTGCAAGACAAAAGTCTTGCGATGGTTGTAAGGTGTGTGTCCAGCCTTACATCGGCTAAAATCAGCCGTACATCGGCTGCCTTCGGTCGGCTGAGCCGAAGTGCAGAAGGACTTCGACTCAGCCGATCCAACATCTGGCTGCTGTTCGCTCCTATCCAAGCAGAAAAGAAAAGAATGTGAAAAAAAAGTTGCCAAATAATTTTAAAAATTATAAAAAATAGGAAAATTTTAAAAAATTAAAATATTTTAAAGAAAATAAATAATAAACAAAAGAAAAACAATTGGGCGGAGCTAGTAGTGACAGCTAGCTCTGCCCACTGTTTCCTAATGGCCGATAGTGTATTGGCCGACAGTGCATGAGTCAGTGTATTGTTCTACTGGTGGGGACTCATAATTCTTTTAACTCAGTAACTCCTCTGATGACTAAGGATTCTTTAACTCAAAGAATTGCACTTTTTCCATCTGACCACAGAAAATCTGCAGATAAATTGTAAGGTGTGTGGGCACCTTAAGCTTCGGTGCACTTGCTTGTCAGCCGACTCAGCAAGTGAATCGAAGATTCGATTCATGAATCGGTTCTTTTGAATGAACTGATTCAAATGAACCGATTCATTTAAAAGATCCGAACTTCCCATCTCTAATTTGGCAGCTCCCCCTCGGCTTGGCGGTGCCGCTGTCCTTGGTGCTGGAGGATTGCAGCATCTTCTCGATGAACTCAGTTCCGGGCAGGGACGAGCTCTTCTGATGGGACAGCTGGTGTGCCCTGGCCGGGGCCGTGCTGGTGTTCCCGGGCTGGACTTCTCCATCCTTCTCCTTGATGTGTCCGGCCCTGTTGTAGGGTAGGAGGTGATCCCTCAGTCGGCGCAGAGTAGAGCCGGGCTCCGGGGTACCGGCGATGCTACCGGGGCTACTACAGGGGGTGCTGGAGGGTAACGGGTCCGCACCGGAGCAGCACAGGTTCGGCTGGGAAGAGGAGAACACCCGGTCTAGGACCTGCTTCCTCCTCCTTATCCCGCTCCAGCGGATGATGCCCGGCACCACCTCCTCCATGGTCCCCTCCGGATCTTTCCTCCGGTGCGGAGGGGGTGAAGGGCAGGGTGTCCCCGCACTGCGGCGCTCCGCTCCAGGCTTCCCAATTTTCCTGGACCGGCCCAGCTGGAGATTCTTGAAGAGCCGAGCCTGGAGAGAGTAACCCGGGGTGTCCGAGCCCGCCGGCTCCATCGCTGAGCCTTTCCTGCTGGCCCTGCGGCACCTGGACGGGAAGCAACAGGAGTGGAGGGACCTTGGAGGCTTCAGCCCAGCCCAGGAAGAGCCGCAGCTAGGGGGCGTGAGGAGGAGGAGGAGCGGACCCGGGACTCCAAAACCCAGTGAAGGCGGCTAATACGGCCGGACGGTGAGAATCGGATTGCGCTGTGTGCCGGCGGGGCCGCTTCTAGCATTATGGTGTTTATGGCAAGGCAGAGGTATGGAGGAGAGCCGGCCGATCAGAGCCAACGATGCTCATATCTCCCCATGTACGATCTCGTCTGGTCATCGCCCCGCACACATCGATCACCTCCTGAGGCGATAAAGATAGAAGCTTTCCCCGGAGCCCGGAGAGTACGAGCCTGGCAGATGTCCATTAGAGGAACACGTGGAGGGGGAGGGGCCAGCCGATCTGTTTCTCCTGCGCTATCATTTTATAGGCTGATCATGTGTCTACAGTCTGCCCACCGATCCGAGACCAGGGGACGGGGCTCCCCCCCTTCATCATCATCACTGGACCACAGGAGAGGACGGGGCTCCCCTCCTTCATCATCATCCCTGGACCAGAGAAGAGGACGAGGCTTCCCTCATTCATCATCATCCCTGGACAACCGGAGAGGACGGGGCTCCACCTCCTTCATCATCATCACTGGACCAAAGGAGAGGAGACGGGGCTCCCCTCCTTCATCATCACTGGACCACAGGAGATTAGATGGGGCTCCCCTCCTTCATCATCACAGGACCATGGAAGAGGACGGGGCTCCCCTCCTTTATTATCATCCCTGGACCAGAGGAGAGGATGGGTATCCCCTGCTACACTATGATCCCTGGAGTAGAGTACAGGGATCCCCTCCTTCATTATCATCCCTGGACCAGAGGAGAGGACAGGGATCCCCCTCTTCACTGTGATCCCTGGGCCATAAAGGAGGATGGCACTCCCCCGCCTTCATTATCATCCCTGGACCAGAAGAGAGGACGGGGCTTTCCTCCTACACTGTGATTCCTGTAGCAGAGGAATGAATGAGGCTCTCTATTCTTAGCATCCCTGGACCACAGGAGAAGATGGGGGTCCCCTCTTACACTGCTTTCCTAGGTCAAAGGAGAGAATGGGGCTCCTCTGAATCAGAGGAGAGGATTCTTCATTATCATCCCTGGACCAGAGGAGAGAATGGGGCTCCCCCTCCTTCACTGTGATCCCTGGAACAGAGAAGAGGCTGGGGCTCCCATCTTTCATTATCATCCCTGGATGAGAGAAGATGGCGAGACTCCCCTCCTTCACTGTGATCCCTGGACCAGAGGAGACGACCGGGCTCCCCTCCTACACTGCATTCCTGGATCAGAGGAGAGGATGGGGCTTTCCCTCCTTCACTGTGATCCCTGGACCAGAGGAGAGGATGAGGCTCTCCTCCTTCACTATCATCCCTGGACCAGAGGAGAGGACAGTGCTCCACTCCTACACTGTGATCCCTGGACCAGATTAGAAGATGGGGCCCCCTCCTACACTGTGATCCCTGGACTAGAAGACAGGACAGGGTTCCCCCTCCTCTGCAATCCCTGGGCCGGAGGAGAGGACTGGGCTCACCTCCACTATCATTCCTAGACCAGAAGAGAGGATGGGCCTCTCCTCCTACACTGCCTTCCTTGGACCAGGGGAGAGAAAAAGGCCCCCCTCCTTCACTGCAATCCAGGGACCAGAGGAGAGAATGGGGCCCCCCTCCTTTACCGTGATCCCTGGACCAGAGGAGAGGACAGAGCTCCCCTCCTTCACTGTGATCCATGGACCAGAGGAGAGAACAGAGCTCCCCTCCTTCACTGTAATCCCTGGACCAGAGAAGAGGGCAGAGCTCCCCTCCTTCACTGTGATCCCTGGACCAGAGAAGAGGGCAGGGCTCCCCTCCTTTACTGTGATGCCTGGGCCAGAGAAGAGGACAGAGCTTCCCTATTTCACTGTGATCCCTAGACCAGAGAAGAGGGCAGGGCTCCCCTCCTTCACTGTAATCCCTGGATCAGATAAGAGGGCAGAGCTCCCCTCCTTCACTGTGATCCCTAGACCAGAGAAGAGGGTAGAGCTCCCCTCTTCCACTGTGATCTCTGAACCAGAGGAGAAGATGGGACTCCACTCCTTTACCTTGATCTCTGAACTAGAGGAGAAGATGGGGCTCCACTCCTTTACTGTGTTCCCTGGACCAGAGGAGAAAATGGGGCTCCCCCCCCTTCACTGTCATATCTGGACCAAAAGAGAGGATGGGCCTCCCCTCCTTCACTGTGATCCCTGGACCAGAGGAGAGGATAGGGCTCCCCCTCCTAAATTGTGATTCATGGACCAGAGCAGAGGGGTCCCCATCCTTCACTTTGATCCATGGACCATCCTTCACATCCTGGATCACATCTTCTCCATTAACATCACTCTGCAGTTATAGGTTGATCAGCCTTCTATACTGCACAATCACTGTGATCCCTGGAACAGATAAGAGGTAATGGATCACATTCCCTCCAGAAGCAATCAAGGGTTAAACTATATACAGCTATACTGCCCTGGGGTCCTGCGTGCCAAAGTGAATTTCTGCTGATCATATAGAGGGTAAAGGGTTAAGGATCTGGCAGTGCATCCTGCAACCCCCCCATAGCAGTTGATGTCATTGTGATTTGTTCACACTGTGGATCTAGCAGCAGGCTCATGTACAGTGTGAGATGCTATGCAGGATATGGACAGAAATACTCAATGTATTTCTCCAATGCCTGCTTTGCAATGGGATTTCTACTTGGTTGATTCATTGAATGGCCATCTGTACTGTAACAGTCAAAGGATGCTCGGATGAGTGTCTTTGCAGCTTTTTATGCTACTGTAAACTGTACATTTGGCTTTATTTTCTTGCATTATGGATACAAATACAAAGTATGCAGACTAGAAGCTACATTGACAATATAGTGCCAGTAACTAACACAGTAGCTACATTGTATTTATAATTGGTGTTGGGGAAAAAAACACAGCTTGAAATCGGTTTATTATTTTATTTAGTGAAGCTTTAGAACATTGTGTACTGGTTACATATAAAAAGCAAATATAAAGAAACTGCAATGTGTTGTAATACTCAGCCTCAGGTACAGAGTGTGTGAAGGAATTCTCGCTGAGGTTATGGTGGGGTGGCTGCATCCAAAATAAGTAGAAATTAATATAACGCAAACAAATCTGGAGACAGGATAAAATGCTGATGGCGTATATTGCCTTCTTTCATCGGGTGCTCTGCAAGCCTGGCTCAGTGTAAAGCATGCGCCATGCACTCCAATTTACCACAATTAGAAGTGAAATCGTAATTTAATTTGCTATATTCATACAGCATATAAACGGCCATGCGTACAGATCTGAGTGGCCGCCATGTCACATTCTAAGTGGGCGGTCAGGGGGCAGTTAAAATGCTGATCAACTGGCTGTTTTTACCGCTGTTTGTGTGAACATAGCCTTACACTGTATCCCACCTTCTTAGTGTGCGGTGTATGAGGTCCGGCAACATCTATTAGTCTTCAGGTGGTCTTTCTCCACTTAAGATGCTGCCATTCATACCTGAGCCTTGCATCCAGAGGGACATTAAATGCATGTTAAAGCCCAACTCCAGCCAACACATTTTGGATAGGCTGTCAGGTTTTAATAGCTGCCTGTGTCCCTATTAGTATGATTTCCCCTTACTTCCTGTCAGGACAGAATGTGATGGCAAATCTCTTTTATCACATACACACAAAACAGAAATACAATATAATAGAGTGGGAAAGAGTTAACATTTCTGACAATTCTGTCCGTGCCTTCTTGTCCCAATGACAGTAAGCCCCAACAACCACCCCTCTTTGTTGTCCTGGAGACACAGTGGCAGGAAGTGAGGGAGAATCTTCCAAATGGAGTCACAGACAATAATAATAATCTTACAGACATTTTAACTCTTCTCATTCTATAAAACATTTTTTTTGCTTTAGAAAGATTTTCCAGTCAATGCATTATGGATTTATAGATTAGCAGAATAAGGGGCCAATTTATAACAGAGAGCAGATATTGCTACCGTGTTTCACCGAAAATAAGACACTGTCTTATATGTTTTTTGGTTTAAAAAAACACACTAGGTCTTATTTTCCGGGTAGGTCTTACCATACCATAATACCGGTAGAAGACTTAGAAGAGAGGAGTGAGTGGCAAATTTAGGAATAGGGTGATCAGGGCAATCATGGGTGCCGTACTTTTCCAAGAGCAATTTGGTAACCAATCGCTGGCCAGAATGAGCAAAGTGCGCTTTCACTATGGATTCCTCACAAGTGGAGTGCATTTGGTATCACTCTGCCTGTGACAGAAGTCGGCGCTATAGAGGAAGCTTCGGCTTATGCGGCTCTGCTCCCTTCACTGCCGCCTCGCTTCCTCTAGCGCTGGCTTCGTTGGCACAGCTGATTCCCGCGGCTCTTCAAGTTCCCCCTTATGCCACCACCAGCCCTGGGAATGGTCACAACTAGGTCTTATTTTTGGAGTAGGTCTTATATTTTATCAATTCACAAAAATAGTACTAGGTCTTTTTTTCAGGGTAGGTCTTATTTTCAGGGAAACAGGGTATCAACTTTGTTTAGCAGTGGTATAGCCATACTGATGTTTTTTTTTCAATAAGCTGTTAAATCTTTAAAGAGAAAAATGTATTAACCCTTGGAGTGGGGCTACCCCCACACTGCAAGAGTTAACTGCTCTTTTTTGTCTATGTTAAAAAAAAGTTATACTCACCCAATGCTCCCAGTCAGCCTGTTCTTAGACCGGTCATTCCAGCCTCTCTTCCACTCCTCTAAACTCATAAATCACATCTATACACTATGTATAGAGTTGAGGATGCTGAGGAAGATTCCAATGCTGCAGTGTAGGAGTAGAGAGGCTGGAGGGAGTGATGCGACAGCAGGCCGACTCTGAGCGTCTGTGAATATAACTTTGTTATTTTAGCACCTAGACAAAAATAAGCACTTAACCCTTACAATGTGGGTGTAGCCCCACTGCAAGGGTTATGAAAACGTTTCACTGGAGTTATTCTTCAAATGCCAAAACTTTGAATGGCCGCATGGAGCTTCTTGATGTTTTGTGCAGATGATATGCATTGGCTTAATACAGATAATTAATGCAGTCTGCCACCTATGTGGCCTTTGACACAGCAGGCCTTGCTCATCTACTTTATATCTTGGATTAGGCTCCTGTGTAAATAGGCAAGGTATTGTCAAAAAAGGGCATGGGGAACTGGAAACTGCCATGGGGGACATTTAACAAAGCAATAAATGTTTTTTTAAAATACCATACATTAGGTAGAGGCTCCTTATTTTAAACCGACTTCAACACCGACATGAGAGCAATCCTTTAAATCACATGCTTGGGAGATGTCTTTACACTGTATGTGGTCTTAGGTATCAATACAATTCCCACAGACAGAGTTAGCAACACTGTGTTCTGATTTCACATATTTTTGATGTACAATTCATTTTTCAACTTTTACATTTAGCCTGGTGTAAATATGACAACATTACCTCATTTAAATGTGCAAAAAAATTACTTTTTTTTAAGGTGGTTTTGGCAGTAAATCTGATTTTGTTATCCAGCAGTAATAGGCCTGAATTGAACAGTGGAAGTAGCAGCCACAACAGATGGAAAAATAACAGGTAGGTTTCCTCTAAAAAAATAAAGCCCTCGACATTGTACCAATTGGCCAGTGGCATTATAATAGTTCAGTTTGGGATCTTCTTTTTTTTTTGCAGTACCACATTGCATTGTCTTAAAAGTTTAATAAAATGTCAAACAGTGCACAAAAACATTTCAAAACCACACCCTCACATTCCCCGAACCCCCCTCCCATGTATTATCTGAGAGACAATAGCCACCAATATTTTTCAGTTCTGGAGCATTGGAATAGGCCACAAACTTCAAGGAACAATGCAAGATTTTTCCTGCAGTAAACATTAGAAATTTGGCACCTGAGGGTTAACATTGGGTCGCACCTTTACAGTGCTCCAGCACTGGTATAGGCTATAAACTTTGAGACTCGAAGCAGAATTTATCCTGCAGCAAACATTAGACATTTCTTGCTGCTGTACCACCAGTATCTGGTCTACTAGGCCACGATCGTGTGCCTCAGAAGGAGCACGGGAGGGATTGTATTATAAATCCCCACCTCACTGTGGCTCACCATTTTTAAAAGGTGCAAAAATGCTGCACGTGATGAGCCAATGACACAGTGAAAAAAAACTTTCCCAGAGACTGTCCTTACAGCATGGGTGACATTGAGTTTCAGCTTGTGTGTGTGTGTCTTAAAGGAGGCAGGTGACAGACAGCTTGTGTTGGCACTGCATGTATAATATAATATAGTGACGGATATGTAGCATCACTGCCTATGCTTACTTGGCTACTGTCTGTGATAATGTACCCAGCCACTGACAGTGTGGTCCAGTAACCTAGTCACTTTATATTCCACAGTGGCCACCTGCCTCTGTCAGAATACCTGAACAGAGCTGGCAGCTCATTGGCTTTTACACTGAGCGGCCTGGTACATAACAAAGACCCCATTATTGGCCATGCCAGCTGACCTAAGTTTTAAGGCCAGGCAGTGTATTATGGTTAAAAAAAATTGGTCTGCCGGATTGCCACATTAATTTGACAGGACAGGGAACCTTGAACACTCAGTATTTGCTGTAATACCATGGTGGGGCACAACCGAACCTTATCCCTGCTCTTAAAGGAGAAGTACTTACTGTCTTTCAGAAGACAACAGAATACATGGACATGCAAAGTAATGTTAGCTGTGGGTAGTAATGTTTCTGCTGTAAAGTGTGAGTTCTGAAGCCTATCTACAGTTTATATACATTCTTATGGTCTTTGATCCCCGTTTCTTGTTAGTCCATACTGCAGCACTGCCTTCCACTCCTTCCTTCACTGCTCCTCTTCCTGGTTGAATGATGCCTTGAAGGGCAGTTCCTGTGAGCCCTTGCTGTTAATGACAAAGCCCCTCTGATAGCCTTATCATACAGTGTTGCACAGAATGGAGCTCGCCCATCACAATGGGTTGTGCTGTATCATGCAGCAATGAGGACCCTGATTGTCATGTGACCTGCTAGAAGATAGCTGGAATTAAGGTTTGGATGCTCAAACCTTTTTAAAAATGTGGTGCAGGAAGGGGTGAACGGAGGAAGAACTGGGGAGGATGGTTAAAGTGCAGATGGGCTTTAAAGCTGTTTTAAAATGTAACTGCACCTTTGAAACTCCAGCAGAATACAAACTCTCCATAGAATTGAATGGAAAATGCCCAATGCATGCACAGAAGATTGTGACAAGTGACTTTGCAGCATTAATGGAATCATCTTGCTGGACAGCTAAATAAAAGACTGGCATGCTGATTGGGTGGGTGACAGGGCAGATTGAAAGAAGGGAAGGCTACAAAAGTGCAATTATACTTTAAACTCTGACAATAAAATTCCTACCAAGGTGCATACATCACAAAACAAGCAACACTTTGTTACTTAAAGGCTTGACAGCTCTGGCTTTTCTGCCTTTCCCTGCCACAGTCCTCATGTCCAGTAGAAGCTATTCAGTTTCCTGTAAAGGTGTTCTTATTGGTTAGGTGGCAGGTGGATGGGCCTCAAGGAGACAAGACTTTGGTCCAAAATTGAAGTAGCCGAATCTTCAGTATCAAAGTGAACCATGATCCAATGGATTCAGAGAAGCGGCTTTTCAAGCTAAAAAATACCACCTGGGTTATTCACAAAAGGGTGAAGAGTTTGGAGAAGGCAGGAGAAGTGAACACTCTAGGACAACATAGCTGAACTGGTAAGTGAGCTGAATTAGAAAATGTTTCCAAATCAGCTATGTTGTCCTAGATTGTTCACTTCTCCTGCTTTCTCCAAACTCTTCACCCTTTTGTGAATAACCCTGCAAGTATATTGTGTTGGCTGTTAAACTTAAATTTATATAGCAACCTCTACAATATAAAGTATATAGTAGCTTCTACAAAGTCAGTATAAGTACTGTGATTTTGTTTTACATGTGATTCCTTGGCTTTAGGTGATCTATAATGGATTTAGAAGACTTGCAAATTTTTACCAATCTGTTCACTGCATTTTTATTTCCTTCTGGTCTGCCTTTGCTCTGTGTTGAGACCATTGGGGTATGGGGTATTTCTGATACCTAGGAAGATGGTGTGATGAGCCAATACACAGAGCAGAAGTGCACATCACAGAATGTAATGGTAAAGTATTGGTGGCTCAGCCATATAGTGTTTACACATTATAATCATCACTCTTATCCAACGATGGCCGTTTAGGAGAATTGACCTGTGCATCGTTGTCAGTGTGCCCTCTATGGCATGCAGAACTTTCTAACACAATTACACTAACACAGAATTGGCTGTCATAAATGTTGGCAGGTTACATCTGTTGGGAAGTAAGGTTTGATTAACTATGATAGCTGTATTTACCATTCATTGACCTTACATTTTTTTCTAAACAACTAATGCTAAAGTGAGTTGTGTATATTTGGCAGCTGCTAGTTTTATTCACTGCCAAAATTCAGATGCAAAGCCTATTCAGCATGAAATGGATAAATGTTCAGATGCGCCTAGGCTTATTGTTTTAGGCAATACCATTCTTTATTTTAGATAAATAATACAGGTATTAGACTCAATTAAAGTGCAGAGGGCAAAAATCACACATTAGTTCAACCAGGCCAGGTTCTGGCACAAAGGCAAAAGCATTAAATGGTCAATCCACCTAAAAGTGATGTTATAGATGAAGCCTGCTGGGTCAACCGCTGGCTTCCCCTATATCTTGGATACTCCAATAGCAAGACGGCCCTACCATAATTCTTAACCACCTGAAAGTTTTGGTGGCTGCCATCTTCTTCTGCTACATTCCTGTTAGTGAAAAGATAATACTCCAGTATAGAGAGTGAGAACCCAGAATAATGGCCACAGCAGGCGTGCAGGCCTGGTAACTCAACTGCAGAGATTTCACCTGGGAGTTCCTTAGAGATATAAAGAATTTCAGTCAATGTAACTTTCTAAGATCTACAAAAAACTGTAAATATCAGTTTTTGGTGGACTTACCCTTTAAAGAAGTTTGAAGGGTATCTATGCTCAAAATCAAAAAAATGTATCTATGTACTCTTACTTATTGAAGATGCCCATTGTATGTACTTCCTCAAAACAATGACAGAATTTCACTCAGCCCTGTGAATATGCACTTCCTTGTGTCATTATTCTTACTAAATCCATGAACCCATCGCACTCCCGACTGCTGGTCTCCAGAGAAAATTAGACGGATGCTGCGGTGATTGACGGACGGCAATTGTCATATAACAGTAAAAGCAGGGACACCGGCACTCCAGTATAAGCGTGAAGATAAAGTCTTATTTATTGAAGAAATACCACATATCACAAAGATGCGACGACCGGTTTTGGGTCACACAGGATCCCCTTCCTCAAGCAATGACGTGGCATAAGTACAAACACAAACCAATATAAATAGCAAACACCCACAGAGCAAGAACCAGGAATCCAGTGACGTCATGTATGACGTCACATTCCCGCCAGGACAGAGTTCAAAATGCAGTAGTAAACATTACAAAAGGTAAACACAGGCATGATCTGGAGTATCCACATGTGCTAAACCGCGATCTGAGCATTGTATGTAATCATAGGTCAAATATATAATGTGAACGACTCACATACCATCTCCTAGCAGAAGAATGGATGCAGCGAGAAAACCGCTGTGTGCCGCTGGACCGGCCCGTCCTGATGTGTAGATAAGGTCATCTACAATCACGGGCTTGGTGTCCACACCCACTGGCGGAACTACCAGGGTCGCAGCGGTCGCAATTGCGACCGGGCCCTGGGGTTCCGCCACTTGGGGGGGCCAGTAAGGAAGTAGAGGGCCCCCCCCCGCGATCGTCGCACAGCATGTACGGGCAGCTGTGCAAAAGGGCTGGAGGCTGTCACTGATCTCGGAGAATTTGATGGCCCCGCCTCTTAGGGGTGGAGCTAAGAGGTCCATCTCCTCTTAGCTCCGCCCCTGGCCGCCGAGACGAGGAAGAGGGCCATGGGCCTGCAGGAGAGGTAAGGTAAGTTTGGAGTGGGAGTGGGTGCTGGGAAGAGAGAGAGAGAGTGTGTGTGTGTTGCTGGGACTTGTAGTCCAGCACAGCTGGTGGCAATCTGCATTGCTGTATGATGATTATACAGCAATGCAGAATAGCACCAACTATGTAGGACTACAAGTCCCAGCAATGCATTATAGTGGGGGGGGGGATGCTGGTGGTATTCTGCATACCTTACTTTTATTATAATGTATTGTAATGTATTGCTGGGACTTGTAGTCCCGCATAGCTGGTGGTATTCTGCATTGCTGTATAATCATTATACAGCAATGCAGAATAGCTCCAACTATGTAGGACTACAAGTCCCAGCAATGCATTATATTTTTAAGTAGGGATACACCAGTGTTAATACTGGGCATTTTCTGCCAAGTATTCATACTCGTGAAAATGCCCCGATACTAAACGCAGATACCGGTGTTCTGTCGAGAACGCCGATCTCAGCCTCTGCGCTTACACACAGACCAATATGATCGAGGAAACCGGGATTTATTCACAAAGTATTTTGTTTAAATCGTTAATTGTGACCGATAATAATATTCCGTCCATCATTTCCTGCCATGGACGGCATATCATTAACGGTCACAATTAACCATTACAAACAAATACTTTGTAAATAAATGCCGGTTTCCTCGTTAATCACGTCTGTACATAAACGCAGATACTGGGTCGGCGTTCTCGACAGAACACCGGCACTAAAATTTTAAACAAGCGGTTGCCTGAGGTCCCACTCTTGCTGGGGACCTCGGCAGCCTTCCTGTTAACCATGCAGTGCCGTGGTGTTGGGGGGGGGGGCCTTCATGGTTTCTTGCCCCGGGGCCCTGAAGGTTCTAGTTACGCCTCTGTCCACACCCACTGCTCCCCTATTGGTTAGAAGGCACCACACGTCAGTGTGATGCAAGCTGGGTTCAGCCCTAACTGCGGTAACCTAGCAAAGTCAGACGCCTTCCGGGATAAGACGTGTGAGACGACCGTATCGCTGGTTACCATAGCAGCAGCGAGACGCCGCTTTGCACAAGGCCAGGCGGGGAGTAGTTGGGGGAAACGAAACAAACCAAAAACAAACGAGGGCACAAAAGATAACCTGTAGGTACACATGTTCGTGTCCAGAGCATGCCTGTGATACCAAGTCACAATGTACAAGGATACATACATCTAGAGAACATGGAGAATGCAATGAAATACCATGTTCACATTATTGGCATGATATGCATAAAAGGTCCTGTATTCCCCAGATAGGGGCAAAGTGGAAAAAAGAAATAAGAGCAAAACACCCAATGTGTGTAAAAACAACCAAAACCAAAAGCTGTGGTAAAACACCCGAGGGGTAATGAAATGAAAATAAATATGTCACAACATGAACACATGTTCATGTGGAGGATGACAGATACGCAGGAGAGTATATAGAAAAGAAGCTATCGTTCGGGCAAAAAACCTGATAGGGCAAGGTTGGTATTAAAGGAGAACTATGGGGTTAAGGCTTTTCCCCATAGTTCTCCTTAGGTTAATGGGAGGATACAAACTAGGTTCCTCCCGTCACCCTAGGCTCAGTATACCACGAGCTGTTGCTTGCGGTATACTGAGACGCCGCAGTATACCCCGAGCTGCTGCTCGCGGTATACTGAGACGCCGCAGCTGAAGCGAATCCCGACAATTGTGACGGGATCCGCCCAGCTGCATGACTGACAGCTGGCTCTGCCTATCTAGAGGCAGAGCCAGCTGTACCCTCCCCCGTCCGTTCCGCCAGTCAGCGCTGGCAGAGCGGGGAGGCGGCAATCCAGCCCCTCCCCTGTCACGGCAGAGAGCCGTGACAGGATCGAGAGGTGAGCAAACGCCGGTATGTGTTTGCGCACCTCCCAATCTACTGAGCCGACCTGTGACAGTCTCATTGTCACAGGTCGGCTAGAACTATGAGGTGAGTGAAAAGCACTCACCTCATAGTTGTCCTTTAAGTCCCCTGATAATCAAGTTTATGAATCCAGCGTGCCTCACACTGAAGAAGCAGCTTATTATGATCACCCCCCCCCCCTGTGGGGAGGGAGAACCTGTTCGATCACCATGCCCATAGGTTTGTGTGTCTGGTGTTTTAGATTGGCAAAATGTGTTGCTACAGGTTTGTTGGTGTCTAAGGGTTCACCTTTGGTGGTTTTACTAAGAGCGATCCTGATGTCACTTCTATGCTTCTGGAAGCACCTCTTGAAAGGGCCCATGGTATTCCCAATATATGTGAGACCACAAGGGCATTTGAAAAAGATAAATGCAAGACTCTGTGTTACAATTCATGTATCTCTTTATGTAATATTTTTTCCCACTATGGGGATGTGCAAAGGTGTCCCCTGTGATAAGTGTGTTGCATACATTGCAAGCATGGCACTTAAAGCATCCTGTGCGGTCGGATAGCTTAATGGGTATCTTGCAGTATTTGGGCCTTGGGTCCGCTTGGACCAAATGGTCCCTTAGCGTTTTGCTACGTCGATATGCATGTAGAGGAGGTGTCTAGATGTGTGGGGACAGTGATTTATCAGCCCTTAGGATGTTAAGATTCCTCAACACTGACTCCCGAGCCAGGTGTGATGAGTCGTTAAATATCTGGAGAAAGGGGAGTCTGTCACCCGATGGTTTAGCTTTGTGAATACCGGAAGTGAATTTCTCTATAGATTTTTTAAGGGCTTGTTTCAATATTCTGATTGGGCATCCTCTCTGTAGAAATTTGGCGTACATCAAGTCGAGTTGTGTGTTGGATGTGTCTTGATCTGAGCACATTTTTAGGACCCACATGAACAGCGATATTGGTAAGTTATCCAACAAGTGTTTGGGATGTGAACTCTGGTAGTGTAAAATAATGTTGCGATCTGTTGGTTTACTAAACAAGGTAGTGTGTATGTGTACTTCCTTGATAGTTACTAGAACATCCAGGAACGTGATTGAAGTGTCCTGAAACTCTAGGTTAAATATGATGCCAGAGAAGATAGAGTTCAAAAAGTCAACAAAATCATGGAATATGGAAACATTACCCTGCCAGATCACAAAGATATCATCGATATATCGAAACCAGCATGTGTGGAAAACATGCATGAGGGATAGATGAATACTTCACCTAGGTAACACATGAAGAGGTTGGCAAAAGAGGGAGCGGCTGCCCATGGAAGGATAGTATATTTAGCTGTTTAAACAATTTAGGTAGTTGGGTTACTTTATGGCAGACATGCCCTAATGTTGCTAAGGATATATTTGTCAAATAAGTTTGTGATTTTATGTACACATGGTGACAATCTGCTGTCATTTTCACTTATCCGCCTGACATTTATTTCTAGAAATATCATTTATTTTAAATAAACATGTAGGATGTCATTGTTGACCTGCTTGTGAAAATGCAAGTTACCAGGCTTCAGCACATTCAGTCTGCAACACTGAAGATGCATAAAGAAAATCAAAGTCAGCTCCTAATTTGCAAATGTCAGTAATGGATTGAAGTGACTGGGTCAGCATGAAAGCCAGGACATGTTCATGTAATCAGGGCTCATGTTATATATTATATTATGGCAATACACTAATAAAAAAAGGGACACCATGTCATAGATAGCACATTCCTTTTACATTCATTATTTTCAGATGAATCTTTTTCAGCTTACTATAAGTCTTTAGTTAAAATGTGTCTATAAGCCAAAATGTAATTTTTTTGGTGGATGATTTTGTGCCTGGGGGATTTTTGAAGGGTTAGAACCGCGCTGGGGAGATCTACCCTGCCTATCTTGATGACCTCTGCAACCAGGACAGACAGTTAGGCCCCATTCACACCTTTTTTGTTGAGTGATTCCAAAGCGTGACAATGCTCAAGTTGAAGGATCCCATTATTCTCAATGGCCCTGTTCACATCTGAACGTTGTTTTGTTGGGCGCGTGAAGCTTAAAAAAGTACATGAGCTTATGTTGGGGCAGAATTGTGCATTTATAGCTCCATAGATTTTAATAGGAGTGCTTCAAGAATGCTTGAACAATCTACTGTATGTTTATGCACATTTTTGGAGGAGCTCGCATGTAAACGCATGCAAACTCGCAACAAAAAGTATTGCCAGGTTATCTCATGTGTAGGTGTGAATGATGGAAAATGCTAAATCTAAGAGAAGGTGAGGAAAAATGTTTTAGAGTGGACAGTTCCCCTGGTGACAAATGCCACTCCCCTCACTTTGTAGAGACTTCCTTTCATTCCCTGTTTTCGTGTCTTTGTGTCTCCCCAAAGGGACACAACCAGCAAAAAATTGTTTAGATTTACACTTTATGTTTGAAATTAGACTTGTAAATAAGGAACTATGATCTGAAAGAAAAACACACCTTTTTGCATATAACCCATCTAAACAATTTGCATACACGTGACTTCTCTCACAATATACTGACAGATGTACATGCAGCTGCCTCTGGCATTCAGTTCAGGATATCATGCAAACGTTATAACACCTTAATATGTGCCAACACATTAAGGAAGTCAGGATATGATTATCAAAACATTGAAACGAATAATACTATCGCCAATCTGCATGAAATACTTGATTTTAGACGTTTTAAACAACATTATTGTTAAAGTGCTATGTGAGGCCACCACCTACAATTGGTGGAGAAAAGATTTAACCACAAAGGGCGTAGAGGCTTCTTTTCAGTTAGAGCAGTTACATTTTGGAACTCTCTGCCACAAGCAGTGGTACCAGCAGAGAGTATTGAATCATTCAAAAAGCATTTAGATGCCTTCCTCAGAGGCCATAACATACAGGAGTACAGGTACTCTTAAACACTATCACACACAGACACATAAAGGTTAAACTTGATGGACCTGTGTCTTTATTCAACCTGAAATACTATGTAACTATGGAAATCAATGGCAAAAGTGTGTAACACCTTGATTAACAAAAACCAAACAAGGAAATCTGGCATCAGTGGGAATTTGATATCTAGTGTGCTTTCACATCATGAAATTACCTTAGTAAATAAAATATCTAATTTACAAAATACAAATAGTCACAATATAAAATAAGGCACGTGTCGTATCCGCCCCCAACATACATTGCTAAAGTTATAAATGATGGCATTCTATATGTTGGTGATGTTGCTCAATTTCAAACTCAAGGATTATTTAGTAGTTCATTTGTTCCAAACTTAAAATATATAAGTAGATGTAAACAAATATACATATACAGTATATATTAGGGCTGCTTCGGAATTTCGGCTGCCGAAACTTATCGGCCCGAAAATGGTACTTTGAGGCAAAAGGCCGAAAGTGCAATTTCTTTCCCGTAATTGCGCTGCATCCATAGTTTCTCTCCTCCCCACTGTGCACTGCTTTGTGTCCCCTCTGACACAGCGCACCATCCAGCGGGGAGGAGAGAAACTGTCAGGAAGCTTAGCGGGGCGCGGAGGAGAGCGCTGTGAGCCGAGATGTCACAGGAGGACGAGCTCGCCTCCCGCACCACCTGCTCAGCCTCCGA
>NW_017306730.1:783424-791214 GCF_000935625.1 Nanorana parkeri
CCGCATGCCGGCGTTTACATGCATTGCCGTCTGTGGAGACTAGTTATTGATACACCCGTTTGGAAATATATATCACGTGATACCATTGCAAACAACATCCAGATTACTTTGTTGCATTATACAGTGAACCGGCTTGACCTATTGATCAGTTACGGTTTTCGCTTGGATTTATTTTTTGTTTTTCAAGTGCGACGTCACTATATTCTAACAAGGATCATTTTTCCATTGTTCCATTAACCTAGTTGCAACTGGACTCCCTTCCGATCATGCATGATTAATTCCAAATGTGACCCATCTATTGATACAATATATGAAAGTAGTTTATGTCTAATTCATGAAGTGGCCAGATTTTCCATGAATTTTTTTTAGGAATGAGTGAAAACCCCTGCGTCTGAGCTGCTTCCATATGATCCAACATCTATGTATCTAAAGCAGTAATTCGCATCAGCTACAGCAAATAGTACCACAGAAAAAAACTTTTTGTAATTAAAAAAACGACTTCCACTGCACTTTGGTTTAATGATACGGATATTTCCGTCTCGAGCGCCCACACAATGGGGAAAATTGCAGGTTTTCCAGAACATTTGACCCATTTTCTCCCACTCCTCCTTGTTGGGTTTGGACATCACTAGATCATGAAGGACATCCCAGATGGCACAGCATGTTTCTCTGATGATGTTGCTAGCTGTAGATTTGCCGATCATGAACGATTAGTGCAGACTGACCAATGACTGTCCAGTCCCAAATATCTAAAGAGATGAAAAATCAAAGCAACATAAAATTAGTTACATTCTTTTTGTTTTTTGCAGTTCATATTCTGAAGACAAAGAGGAAAAGCTTGAAGGACGCCTTCACTAAGCACAGGCGCATGGTGAGGGAGCAGCGTAGTGGAGCGGATGGCTATGCGCCCTGCCGATATATTCACGGAGATCAGTTCTCATTTTTAATACCCTGTATAGAAATGTGGAGGTAAGTCACTTACAATGTTTATGAGGGTCATGGACAGGGCTTAAAAAATAAACTTGTCTGTGAGGAGAGGACGGTGGAGCCCGACGAGCAGCTTCCTGGCCGGCCGTTGTAATTACACGGCCGGCTGGGAGCTTTATATTCAAGCGATCGGGCGTCTCCAGAGACGCCCGATCGCTTGTATTAGCAGCTGTCACTGCCGTTGCCGGTCCCGAGATCCGCTGTGCCTGATGCGGCCGGGACCGGCACGGCTCTGTGACAGGAGATCAAAGGGAGTTTAGTACACGAACTCCCTTTGATCTCCTCTCAGTCCCCGAATGCAGGAAGTGATGTATATTACATCACTTCCTGCATTCAGTGTCACTCTCCCAGCTACAGAAGCTGATGAAGCAGATCTGTGCTTCATCAGCTTCTCTGAGAGTCCTTAGGTGACATTAGGGGTCTTGGAGACCCCTGATGTCTCCATAAAGAGGACCTGTCATGTAAATTGACTATCACATATGGGGGCTTCTTAGCCCCCCATGTAATAGCAATAAAGTTGTGTGTAAAAAAAATTAAATACAAAAATTAAAGAATCATAAAAAAATAAAGAAGCATTAAAAAAGAAAAAAAAATGTTAAGTCCCCGCCCCCCACATACACACGCAGATATGCGTCGGGTGCACCTACGTGCGAAAACGACGATTGAGCCTATTGTGCCGCACATGTTACATATCGCCACATACGTCAGAGTGAGCGCAATAATTTTAGAGCCATTAATCACTGATAACACTAAACTGATGAGCAGTAAAAACGGTGTAATCGTCGCCTATGGGCGTTTTTTGCGAATTTGCGGGCGCACGCAATTTTAAGGCTTGACATGTTTGGTGTCTATTTACCCGACGTGACCCCGACTTTTATGTTTTACTAAAAATATGGGTAAGAATAAAATGTTTTATAACATAACGTAGGGAAACTTTGTTTTTCTTTTTTTACATTTATGGTACTTTGTTCACTATATAGTAAAAAAAAATAAAAATCACCCAACCCCCAGTGGTGATTATGTATCCCCAAAAGAAAGGTCTATCTGTCCCCAAAAAATGTTAACATAAATTGCAAGGCTATAGTCCGGTCATGCTGACTGGTAAAATTTTTGACTGACTGGTGAGACACCATCAAATTTTTCAAGCCCTGGTCATGGATATTGTTTTCCAATACATGTGAATAATATTATTGACATACTAATGTCTTCTTTCCTCATGACAGCTCCGACAGTAGCTGGGAGACCAGTCAGAGGCATCAACAGCAAGAGGAGGAGCCCACTGCCACACAGACAACTGAGCCCTGCCCCTCCACTGGACCCCAAAGCCCTACAGCAGATACAGCAGACCCTTTAGAGCACCCCGCCCCGGATTATACCCCACCACCACCGACAGCAACACAATCTGCACATCCAGCACTGGGACCTGTCCGCAGACAGTCCATTTGCAGGCCACGTAGGCAGAGGACTGACAGAGGAGGACAGGCCGATTGATGTACTGCAGGCCATGTGTCATCCCGCCCCCCAGCTATCATGCAAGGCCTTTTTCCTCCTCAGCTTGGAGGAAAAACTGAAAAAGGTGCCTAGTACACGACAGACAGAAGCACGCAATGGGCTCATAAACTACCTTGACTCCCTCATTCCTCCGGATGGATCCTCACACCAAACCTCCCCTCTACCTGCCCGATCTATTCAATATCCACCCCAACAGGCTACACCCATGGACACACACCATTACCAACACTACCCACATGCACCCCAGCCCTACCAACACCACCCTGAAACATGGCACACACGCCCAACTTCCCCCTATGTATTCCCCTCCACCAGTCTGGCACACACCACCACCACCACCAGCCAAATGCCTGTTGGTATTTCCACCCGGGGATTGAGGGAGGATATGCAAGTTGAAGAGCCTCGGTTTCAGCCCCCCCATTACCACGATCTGTAATTGTGTTGTTCTGTCACGCTAGATACCTTTTTCAAGTTCTCCTCCAACGCATTTGTGTTTTACCGAGCTGAGGAAGAAAAATGCCTTGGTTGTTAGCTGCTGCCGTTGCTGTGATTGTTGGTTTCTCCAATTGTTTTTCTATTGCTATAAAATGGAATATTTTATTACTGATTGCTGAGTTTGTGTGTCTGTTTTTTTACATTTTGCAAAGGTTTTTATGTTGAGGTAAGGGGTTAAGTATCGGCTGTTGTGGTATACACATGTAGGAAAATGGCATATGCCATAGCTCTGAGTGGAGTCCATATAATCACAAGCTATTTCCATTTTAAACCAATGAAGTACAGTTTGTTGACATGAAATATAACACATTTCATGTGGCTTGGTTCATATTGTTACATGCCCTGGATTTTATCTGATACAACTGTGAGCTATTGACACACTCCAGGTGAACTTACCGCAAAGTGATGATCAGTCTCTCCACTGGTGGAATACTCAGTCGGCAAAATGTGTGCTGTCGTTGCAAATGGCTGGACATTAACCCCAGTAGCTCATCAAAACTGTAAAATATAAGGTGAGAGTTAACACTGCAATCAATTAAGCAATGGACTGGTGGTATCACAGAGAATGTGGACCAGTTTATCAGATAAATAAACAAGCTTTCTGTTTCACATAAATTTGGCTAATATACATACATATATACATACGACAGGCTGGTTTGCTGCTAGCTTACCTTGCTGTAAGCTAGTCATCTATGTTAAGATCACGTCTGTTTCCAAAGCAAATCAAGGATGCTACTATAATCTATGACATGACAACAATATAAGTATTGCACCTGTTGATGGACATGCGAGTGTACTGAAAAAAAATGTATCCTCATGCCCACGAAGATTTTCATACATGGCCCAGAACTGCCCTCGCTGTTGTCGGTTTGCGATGACAGGATGGACCCAAAACCGTCGCCCGTTCAATCTCCTTCTCCTCCAACGCATGATCTGCACTGTAGCAACTATTGCTGCAATACGTTGCTGTTTGTACAGATCCATGTTGACACGTCGCACAACACAATCAACACTGTCAAACAAGGAAACAGGAAAAGGTAATGGTGTATCTCAGGAAGTCTTTTTTATTGGACATCTCTGTAGTCAATCAAAAAAACACGCGTACAACGCACGTTTCCAAGTGTCAAAAATGTGCGAAAACGCTAGGTAATACGCTCATAAAACGCCCAACAAAAACGCGCGTAAAACGCGCATATGACATACGTGTTCCTGTTTTGTTAAATTAGAACAACACTACCCTTTATATGAGGAAAAAATTGAAATATTCAATAAATAATTGAAACACTGGTTTGCTACATAAATCATTTAACCACTTGCCAACCAGCAAAATCATATATGCAGAGGCAACAAGGTGAGCTTTAATGCCTGGCCGCCACTGTTCTGTGCTGGGGGTACCCTCACCTCGCACTGCCAGCAGAGTGACCAAGCTGTCACCGACAAATCCTGGTCAGTGTGATGTCCTTTCTGATCTTGTACTGGACAGGAAGTTCAGGTAAGCTGAGCTGAGAGAGTTGGAGCCAGCAGGTAAGAAACATGATGGCTGTAAGTGCTTTGGCACAAAATGTAAAATAAAAAAACATTGCTGGGCAATGTATATTTGTTTGATCTGGATTCATTTTTTAAAAGAAGTTGGAAAGTTTATTATTTTAAATAAATAAAATACTTTTATTTAATATAGTTGAAGGGTTTGGCCTGGGGCTGATCTGAAAGAAAACAGAAGACAGATTATACATTTGTATACTATTATTTCACCTCCAGCGCTTATTGCGTCTCAAGGGGTGATTTATAAACCGTTCACATAGCAAACGAGATTTGCAGCGCATTTTGACCACTAGACTTAGAAATTCCTATGCCCCTATGCTCCACCTATTGTCCATAATGCATTGTGAATCTCATTCACATAGCTGTTCACTAGGGATGTGCCGATACCGGTTTTTCGGTATCGAGTATGAATACCGATATATTTTTTTCCGGTACTCGCTGATACAGAATACCGATACCAGAAGTCCCATTAAGAAAGCCAGGTGGCGTGTAATGACTCGCCACCTGGCTTCCTAATTATACAGGAAGCCGGGCGGCGTGTAAAGACTTCCCGATTAGCATGAAAGCTGTCTCCATGCTTCTCACCAGGTGACGGGGGAGCATGAAGCCGGCTTTTCCAATCAGGAAGACAGGGGCCGGTAATGACTCGCCGTCCGGCTTCCTCATTGGCAGGCTCCATGCTCCCTCATCACCAAGTGGCGATGGAGGATGGAGCCGGCTTCCGAGCCAATCAGGAAGCCAGGCAGCATGTAATGACTTGCTGCCCGGCTTCCTGCTAATGGAAGTTCAGGTATCGTGCTGGACATTGGAGCATTTGGGCGATGTAGGAAAGTCACTGGTCTTCAATCAGTATTTGGCAATAAATGCAGCTTTATTGCATGCAACATAAAAGTCTCCTTTAAACAAACAATTTCCAGCAGAACTCAAAAGCAACACAAATAAAAAGGCCTACTCCACCTTAGGAGGCTAACTAAACAGTAGTGTCCCTCACTACGTCCTACTGGAGCCCCTAGTCCAGCTTCCAGTATAAAATAACAAAAACCACAGTCCAATACATACAGTTGTTCTGGCAGACCTTATTCCCCAGATATGCAGACACTCTCAGTAACCCCTGGTTCTGTAACAATATCATGGGTAATCTCTCGGGTTTGTCCAGGGTTGGGGGAGAAGACATCTCTATTCTTCTCAACCAAGCCTCTAGCCTCCTCTATTTGCTCAGGTGTCAGCTCTAGAGAGATTGTCACTGAAGGTCTAGGAGCCAGCAGATCAGGCTTGGTGTCACCCACTGTGGCCACGCAGGCCTCTCTAGTCCTCCATAGCTTAAGAAGGTTTATGTGGAACACAGCCTCCTTCTTCCGGCGTCCTGGCTGACTAACTTTATAATTTACTGGGCTCATTTTTTCCAAAATTTCATAGGGTCCCTGCCACTGTGCTAGAAGTTTGCTTTCTGCGGTGGGTACTAGAACCATTACTCTGTCCCCCCTCTCAAACTGTCTCACTGTGGCTCTCAGGTCATAGTAGGACTTCTGCATACCCTGCGCCTGCTCCATATGCTGGCGAACAAGAGGAGCAATCTGAGTCATACGCACCCGCATATCTTCAACGTACTGGAGCACATTGGTCCCAGTTACTCCCTGTTCTTCCCAGGTTTCCTTTAGGACATCCAGTATACCCCTGGGATGCCTACCATATAGAAGCTCAAATGGGGAGAAGCCCGTAGAACTTTGGGGAATTTCTCGAACTGCAAACAACAGGTAAGGAAGCAACAAGTCCCAATCTTTCCCATCCCTGCTAACAACTTTTCTCAACATCCCCTTTAGGGTCCGGTTAAACCTTTCCACCAGGCCGTCTGTCTGGGGGTGGTACACTGACGTTCTCAGGGTCTGTACGTTAAATAGCTGACATAGCTCTTTCATAATACGGGAAACAAACGGTGTCCCCTGATCCGTGAGCAACGTCTTTGGTATCCCTACCCGTGTAAACATCTGAACCAACTCTTTCGCAATATTTTTAGCATTAGCCTTGCGTAGTGGGATGGCCTCAGGGTATCTGGTGGCATAGTCGAGGATGACAAGGATATATTGGTGCCCTCGAGCTGTTTTCTCTAAGGGACCCACTAGGTCCATGCCAATCCTCTCAAAAGGAACATCTACTATGGGGAGAGGTATGAGTGGGGCTCTCAATTTCGGTCTTGGAGATGCCAGTTGGGATTCTGGGCAAGAAGTACAATACCTTTTAATCCCCTCATATACCCCAGGCCAAAAGAACCTACTAAGCACCCGTTATTGGGTTTTCTCCACCCCCAAGTGTCCCCCCAGAAGATGAGAGTGAGAGTAATCCAGCACTTTTCGGGTACAAGATGAAGGCACAACCAGTTGTTCGAGTTCTTGTCCCTCAGAGGAGGTTACTCTGTAAAGGAGATCGTTTTTGGGGATAAAGTAGGGATAGGCCTTTTCTGTTGCCCCTTCCACTGGTATCCCATTAACCTCTATAACCTTACTCCTGGCTTCCTGCAACAGGGGATCACCTGCCTGGTCTCGGCCAAAGCTACTACCCGAAATATCCAGGATATCTGTATCCTCCTCATCACCTTCACTAGTTGCCTCGGGGTCGGGTTCTGGTTGACCAACCTCTGCCTCATCTTCTGTCTGTCGTGTGGCCCCGCCTCTCCTAGACTGCTCCCCACGCTGATTTAACAGGACTTCATTGACGGCCCTATTAAATCTCAGCTTGCTCTCCCTGCGTTCCCGTCTTGTTTTACCTCTTTTTGGGTTAGAGATATACAAGTCAGGATGACTAAAGGGAAATACTTCATGGACACCTGTATTTCCCAGCTCCGCTTCAGGTTCCCCTTGTTCTCCCATCACAGGGGGTTGTAAAAGGGTGTGGAAGTTAGGGAAATTCCTTCCTATTATCAAAGGATATGGTAGACAAGGAACTACCACTGCTAAGATCCTTACCAGACTGCCCTGTACTAACACCTCTATATTGGCAGTAGGATACCGCACAGTACACCCATGAATACACAATACCCCCATGGTTCTATGCTTCTGAACCCAACAAGGTTTTACTAATTTACTGGCTACCAGAGTCAGGGCACTGCCAGAGTCCACCAGGGCCACTGTCTCTTGTTTGTCCAGCAGGACAGGTACTCGGAAGGTATGTCCCCCTTCCACCAGGCCTGCTAAACAGATAAGTCCACAAAAGTCTGAGGAATCTTCCCCTAGTCCACACTGCATTGGCTCAGGAAGATT
>NW_017306730.1:792782-797166 GCF_000935625.1 Nanorana parkeri
TCATTGACGGCCCTATTAAATCTCAGCTTGCTCTCCCTGCGTTCCCGTCTTGTTTTACCTCTTTTTGGGTTAGAGATATACAAGTCAGGATGACTAAAGGGAAATACTTCATGGACACCTGTATTTCCCAGCTCCGCTTCAGGTTCCCCTTGTTCTCCCATCACAGGGGGTTGTAAAAGGGTGTGGAAGTTAGGGAAATTCCTTCCTATTATCAAAGGATATGGTAGACGAGGAACTACCACTGCTAAGATCCTTACCAGACTGCCCTGTACTAACACCTCTATATTGGCAGTAGGATACCGCACAGTACACCCATGAATACACAATACCCCCATGGTTCTATGCTTCTGAACCCAACAAGGTTTTACTAATTTACTGGCTACCAGAGTCAGGGCACTGCCAGAGTCCACCAGGGCCACTGTCTCTTGTTTGTCCAGCAGGACAGGTACTCGGAAGGTATGTCCCCCTTCCACCAGGCCTGCTAAACAGATAAGGCCACAAAAGTCTGAGGAATCTTCCCCTAGTCCACACTGCATTGGCTCAGGAAGATTAGGGCATCTCGCCCTTGCATGTCCTTTTGCGCCACACTCAAAACAAGTTATGGAGTTTCTCCTAGTGTGGTCCTCTTTCCCAGGGTTTTGACTTCTCGAGTCTGTTTTGGAAAAACGTGCTCACGATCCGAAGTCTGCTTCCAATCCACTCTTCCGGTTTCCCAGTCTCTGGATTTTTCCCCTTGACCTAGTGAGAGATCGGTCCAAATCTTTGGCAGACAGATAGCGTTCCACTTGTGCAATCATGCTATCACAGTCTAGGGGGTTTCCCTGAGTGACCCACTCCTGTAGGCCATTTGGAAGCTCTCTCACGTAACGGTCCAGCACCAGCGTTTCTATGATCCGTGCAGGAGTTTGAATCTCTGGTTTGAGCCATTTCCGAGCCAGATGGATTAGGTCAAACATCTGGGATCTTGGAGCTTTTCCTTCCTTGAACCTCCAGTTGTAGAAACGCTGGGCCCTTACTGTTGCAGTCACCCCTAACCGAGCCAGGATCTCTGCTTTCAGTTTGGAATAGTCTGCAGCAGCCTCCTCTTCCAGGTCAAAATAGGCTTTCTGTGCTTCTCCCAGGAGAAAGGGTGCAATAATTCCAGCCCACTGTTCTGGAGGCCAGCCTTCTCGGACGGCGGTCCGTTCAAACGCCAGCAGGTAGGTCTCCACATCATCATCTGGGGTCATTTTCTGTAGACAGCTGCTTGCGCGTATTTGGCTTACCCCCCTTGCTGGTGGGTTAGGAGATCCTTGGGCAGTCATCTGGTCCAGGGTTTCTTTGAGAATAGCATGATCTGCCTTTTGTGCTTCAGTCAAAGCTTCAATCTGCAAAGCCAGAAGCCTGTTGGTCTCTTGCTGCACTGTGGCAGCTTGTGTCAGGGCTTTCACAATATCCTCCATTCTCTGGGTCCTGTACCTTTAAGGCCACTGTGAGAAATTGGCCGGTACAACAATGAATCCCACTTCTGACACCACTTGTAGGAAAGTCACTGGTCTTCAATCAGTATTTGGCAATATATTTTATATTGCATGCAACATAAAAGTCTCCTTTAAACAAACAATTTCCAGCAGAACTCAAAAGCAACACAAATAAAAAGGCCTACTCTACCTCAGTAGTGTCCCTCACTACGTCCTACCGGAGCGCCTAGTCCAGCTTCCAGTATAAAATAACAAAAACCACAGTCCAATACATACAGTTGTTCTGGCAGACCTTATTCCCCAGATATGCAGACACTCTCCAGTCTGTGTCCATCCAGTGCAGCCTGGATCTTGCTCTGAGCTCTCTCCCCCTCCCAGTCACTATCAGGTGCAGGCTAATTAATAGAGAGAGAGAGGAGGTTTACCTGTTGGCCAGGCTTAACCCTTTCCTAGCCAGGGAAAGCTGCCCTTTTCAACCTCTCACTGACATACACAGAATCGTGTACCCTGTCACAGCGAGTACGAGTACTAGCCCAAATACTCGGTATCAGCACCAATACCAATACTAGTATCAGTATTGGTGCATCCCTACAGTTCACTATGTGAGCGTTTTTTAAATCACCACCTAAATGTCTTGTCAGTTAAGCAATGGAGGGACCTATGGGGGCACTATTGTTGGACTCTGCTTAGGGCATCAGTTGCCCTTATTCTGACCTTGGTGGTGTGACACACATTGCATTAGTTCATTCACTGAAACTCTGGATGAAGCTTCATGCATGCCATAATAGTGATCAGGCAGTAAGTAAAGGAAATGCCCTTAAAGGTGCCCATACACTGCTCGATTCTCGTACGAGAATCGGGCGAAATCCCGCGATCGTAATAACATAGAGAACAGTTAGGACATCAGGAAGGTTGTCTCCTGCATTTCACTTGCCATAGAAGTGAGCAGTATTCAGGTCTATGTGCCGGTCTGTTCTATATCTAGCATAAGAGGGCCCCTAAATCCCAAAGGACCCTTATGCAACTAGCAGCCTGCACATTAGGCAATTCCTTTACTGGCCTTTAGTATAACACTCCTGCAACCCTGACTGCTTTTCAAGCATTTTCCCTCTTGTGGTCAAAAGTTTAGAAAGACCAAACAGAGGAAGAAGTATATTCTCATCTCAGCACCGTTGAAGAAAATCCTGTAGTTCAAATGTTACTGTTCTTATCAATTATGTAAAGACAAGCCCAAGCACAATGTGGTCTAAGTCTCTTCAGTCTCACAAGTGAGTGTGGCTTATACCTGGGGGAAAAACAGTATAGAGCAGCCATTTTGGGTAGGAAGCTAATGGTCATATGCACAACAAGCAGCAGAGCTGGAACCATGGTTATGACAGAGGACCTCCGAGGATTTAAGGTATTTCCTGCCAAAGTCTAAGGTCAGAGAGGGGGACCCGTGGTCATGTGTTTAGAACTGGTGGAAGCTTTGACTCACTGCACCTGCAAAGCATCTCCTGGAACTGGAGAACAGGCTAAACACCTGTGCTCATCAGGGGCAGTAGAGGGCCTGTCCAGGTATGGCAGTCCTCAGATTTTACAAAACTATGTACTTAAAAAGTTTTTTCTGTGCAATTCACATGACCAAATGCCAAGGCACTTGACCACCACCGAGCAGTAGTTTCCTCTAGAAGAACACATATTTGAGAGCATCATCTGACATCTAATAGTTTACTGGACAGGACAGTCAAGATTCGGTGATCTTCTTATAGCATTAATCCGCTTTTAAGCACACTGTTCTGATTGTTAGGGTTATCATTATGGCCAGAGATGTCACGAATGTGATTTACGCATTGTTGCTTGTTTCATCCTATTTACCTTGGTCTCTACAACTTTCAATCATTGGTCTTGCCATCAACAATGAAAACACTGTAATAGGAGAGGTAGACTGTAGGATACAGAGCAGTCTAGGGAGAGACTATAAATCACTTAGAGGTCAGAGATTACCAGCACTATGATTGGATTACATGCAGGCTGTCTCCCTTTCAGAGCATTATTAGATATAATTATATTTTAAAGCCTTGTTGCAGCTATATACTTTGTTTTGTAAAGTCAGGCTAAATAAAAAGTAAATTATTTGTATGTCATTTATATGTGATAGTGCTGCCAAGCACAGTCATACCTACTAAGCACTAATACTTTAGTATTAATTAGCCTGACTTCATGAATACAAATGACTTCAAAAATATAAAATGAAGGGACATTTGGGCTTTAAAAGGGATCTGCTGCGAGGTCTGCCATTGTCTGACTCACAAGATAGATGCCAATTTCAGGGCAGTAAGCACAGTGGCTTAATGGTTAGCACTTCTGCATTGCAACACTGGGGGTTCCCAGGTCAGGACACTATCTTCTAGGAATTTGCATGTTCTCCCTTGTTTGGTTTCCTCCAGGAACTCTAGTTTCTTCCCACACTCCAAGGATATATATCAGTAGGTTAACTGGCTACTGATAAATCATCCCTGTATGTATGTGAGATGGGACCTTAGATTGCAAGTTCCTCAAGGGTGAGGACTGATGTGAATGTTCAGTGTGTAAATTGTTGGCGCTATATAAATACCTGTAATATAATCACCTGTTCTTCATTGCTGAAAGCCTTGAGACTAGTACACATCTGTCAGACAATGACGGCTTGGAACAATAGGATTATGACATAGAAATGAAGACAGGTATTCAGCAGTGGGAATAGGATACACTCAGGCCCGGATTTCCCACAAGGCCACCGAGGCACGGCCTCGGGGCGGCAGAGTGCCGACGGGCGGCAGAAAAGGAGTTTAAAGATTAAGCTGTACCTTCGGCTTGCTTTGGCTGCAGGAAGCCCTCGGTTCAGCCGAACCGAAGGGCTGCTGTACGGGCTATTCACAGCAGCCGAAGAACTCAGCCAAAGC
>NW_017306730.1:797482-807920 GCF_000935625.1 Nanorana parkeri
CAAACCGTTTCTTTAAAAAAAAAAAAACAACAACAATGAGTTGAAAATAAAAGTGCGTGGGGTTCCGGCCAAAAGTCATACCAGACACTTTAGGTCATGTAGGGATTTTAAGAGGGAACCCCAACGACCAAAAATGGGGAAAAATGTGGGGTCCCCTCTAAAATTCCAAACCAGACCCTTAATCTGGCACTGACCTGGCAGGGCAAATGAAGAGGAACGAGCAAGCACCAATTTCCCCCTTTCCGTGCGCCACACCAGGCCACATACCCTTGGCATTGAGGGACCCCTGGAAAAGCACCTATTCCCCATGCTAATGGGGACAAGGGCCTCTTCCCCACAACTCTGGCCTGGTGGTTGTGGGGGTCTGCAGACAGGGGGGCTTATTTGCATCATATATTTTCAGAAAGGGGCACCCAGATGCGGCCACCTCTTTGTGAATGAGTAAGGGGTACTTGTACCCCTACTCATTCCCTACTCATTCAATAAAGGGTTAAAGAAAGAAGTAAATAAAAACACCAAACATTTGTAAAAAATACTTTAATTGAACAAAAAAAACCACATACCTAGTTTTTAACAATTCTGACGGGTGCCGACTCTTTAAAATTAAAAAAACGCCCGCCGGACCTGACTAGATGGAGTCATGATACTAAGGCCTGGTTCACACTGAGCGTTTTGTAGCGATTTTCTACATTAAAAAAACACTCAAAAAACATGCCCCCCCCCCCAAAATCCCATTCACTTCCCTTCATGGCCCTGTTCACATCGGAGCATTTTGTAATAAGCATTTTGTAATAAGCAAAACGCCTGTCGGTGGAAAGAGTACGTGAGGTTTTTTTGCCATATTACAGCTCGTTTTGGCCCCATAGACTTAATAGGAAATGTGCATCAAAAACGCTGTTGCCTAGATGGGAACCCAGCCTAAATGAGCCATTTGGCATTTGCTGGCAAAATGTAAACATATGACATCACCGCTGGCTCCGCCTATCTGTTGACATTGCCAGCACCTGTCAAATCGCTCTTGAAAGGTCCCGGCCGCACGAAAACAGATGGGCAGAGCCAGCCATGATGTCACGGCTGGCTCCACCCAGTTGTTTTGATGCCATGACAGCCCACTGGTTACATGGTTAGTCAGGTTGAAAAAATACACATGTCCATTGAGTTCAACCTATAGAGATATGAAAAAAAAGCCTAAACAGAACACTACGCCCACAAATACCCAATGTTGATCCAGAGGAAGGCAAAAAAAACCCTATAAAGCATGGTTCAATTTGCTCCAACAGGTGAAAAAATTCCTTCCTGATCCCATAAGGCAATCAGATATTTCCTGGATCAATAATCTCTGGTAGTTAATATACCTATAAGAACTCAATGTCTAGTAATATTCTGTGCATTTAGGAACACATCCAGATTTTTCTTAAAACAATTAACTGAGCTAGCTAGAACTAGCTCCTGGGGAAGTCTATTGCACATTTTAACAGCTCGAACTGTGAAAAATTCTGCTCAGTTAATATTTCCTCATAGCTGAACCCCTCCATGCCTCTCATGAGTTTAGTTGCCCTTCACTGCACTTTCTCCAGTTCCACAACATCCTTTTTGTGAACTGGTGCCAAAAACTGAACTGCATATTCTACATGAGGTCTTACTAATGCTTTGTACAGGGGCAGGATGATGTCTCTAGACCCCTTGTAATACAAGAAAGTATTTTGCTTGCTTTAGAAACTGCGGCTTGACATTGCATGCTATTATTCAGTCTATGGTCTACCAGAACACCCAGATCTTTCTCCAACATTGACTCCTCCAAACATACTCCCCCTAGAGTGTATGATAAATGCATGTTTCTAGTCCCCAAGTGCATAACTTTACATTTATCAACATTAAACCTCATTTGCCAAATAGATGCCAAATCACACAGTGCATTCAGATCTGCTTGTAAGTTGGAGACATCCTGTAAGGACTGTATTCCACCACAAAACTTGGTGTCCTCTGCAAACACAGAAATAGTACTTTTAATCCCCAATTCTATGTCATTTATAAATAGGTTAAACAGTAAGGGGCCTAACACTGAACCTTGGGGGACACCACCAACAACCTCAGACTATTCCAAGTATGAATCATTGATCCCCACTCTCTGAATACGGTCTTTAAGCCAGTTTTCTATCCAATTACAGATTGAATACTCTATACCTACTGACCTTAACTTATACATTAGCCGCATGTGGGGAACTATGTCAAACACTTTTGCTAAGTCCAAATATACGATATCTACAGCCATTCCTCTGTCCAATTTATTACTCACTTCCTCATAAAAAGAAAGATGTGTTTGACAATTTCTGCCTTTTGTGAATCCGTGCTGACTATCGCTTATGATATTATTTTCAAGCAAAAACAAGTGCATGTGATCCTTGATCAAACGTTCAAGTATCTTCCCAACTACTGAAATTAAACTTACAGGTCTGTAATTACTTGGTAAAGACATTGATCCCTTTTTAAAGATAGACACCACATTGGCCTTGCGCCAATCCATCGGTACCAACTCAGTCATTAGAGAGCCTCTAAAAATTAGATACAATGGCTTTGAAATTACACAGCTCAATTCTTTGAGGACACGTGGGTGTAAGCCATCTGGTCCAGGTGCTTTGTTCACCTTCATTTTGTCTAACTGTATTTGGACCATATCAATAGTCAGCCATTGTTGTTCAGTAACTGTGCATTTATACTCACCCGGAAGCACAACCTATACACCAAGAGGCTTTAGTATGAAAAAATGAATACACAGGCACCTAGAATTAATTTTCTGAGCGACCTATGTTAATTTTCTGAGTACTCACTATGTTGCTATTGCTATCTTTATTTTCTCTGTGACCATGTATCTGAGGTCAATGCATTTTAAAGTTTTGAGCAGTACTAACTGTACTTATCAAGGGTGACATTGCAGTGCACAGAATCAGATGAGAAGATGAAGCCTTTTTTTTCCCACTGAAAATGATGTAATGGAAAAAAGTAGGGCTGTGCAAATTAACGATTAACTTCTCGATTAATCGTTAATCTTTTTGATGGATTACATTTTTTTTTGATCGATTTAGAATTTTTTTGAAACTTTCTGCACGAGCACCAGCCAAGGCATTGCCCTATAAACATAGACCACAGCAATGAAGTAATAAAATGAACTAGGATCACACTAATCCAGCACGTTATTATTCTGAGTTGCCCCACTCAAGCGGCGGCCATATTGAGTGGGGCACGTGAGATTAATTTATTAATTACTTCATTGCTGTGCTGTATGTGTATAGGCAAATGTACTTGGATCTGTATGTGCGTTATAATTAATCGAAATTAATCGATTAATCAATTAAAAATAATTTTTAATCGATTACAAATTCAGCCTAGAAAAAAGTATAGACCCCAGATTAAAGGAACATTTACTAGTCATTTTGACTTTAGCACTGCTGCAATGCGTCTTTAGAAGCTCTTTAAAGTAAAGGCTCTGGTGAAAACAGTGGGTATGTTATGCTTTCAGAGCATCTGTGAATCACCTCTCTATTAATATGTACATACAGATACATGCTCTTGATGAATAATAAAAAAAAGAAGACCCTGCATTTACATTGAGTGTAAAATCCTGGCTTTGAGACTCAGATTAGTTCAAAGAAGCATATTGGACTCGGTGCACTAACCAAAGACATTTGTGCTACCCAAAAGGAGATGTTCTGCAGGCTAACACAGAAAACAATGACAATCCTTAATCTATTTGCTTCTGTTGACATCTTTAATTATCCCTTCAGCAGATCACAGTAGCTTCCCAGATTTATAACAGCTATTAAATAACAATGCAGGACACTTAAACTACAGACACTCATGTTACATTTCAGCAGGACAGTACAATACCACCAATGGACATTTCCTGAGTTTCAACACATTTTTTTATAAGTCACAATTATTATAATATATAATATACTATTTAATATACTAGAGAAGAATTATTAGATTTCATTGTTTCAGGCTAGATTTAATCAGGCCTCATGGCCAATGCATTGTTTATAACAGTGATTTCTAATAACACATACTATAGCTTTAGCATTAAACTCTTGGATATAACTTCCAGCCAGTGGCGTAAGCAGAGTTACGGGCGCCCGGGTCAGAACAAAATCTTGCGCCCCCCTCCGGTCTCAGGAAGCTGTGCGTAGTCTGACCAGACTCTGCGGGTTCTCACCATTGCTGTGCGGGTCTCACCAGAGCTGTGCGGGTGGGTGCAGGCAACAGGAAGGAGGAGATGTGCAGCCAGCACTGTAAACAGGCATTGTGAGGACCTTACTGCAACCGAACCTGTTAAAAAAAAATGTAAAGGGCCAGTATCGCCCTTTAGTATAAGCCATCTTCACAAGAACTCATGAAAATGCCTAGTATCTGCACCAATACTAATGCTGGTAGAGAAGAATTATTAGATTTCATTGTTTCAGGCTAGATTTAATCAGGCCTCATGGCCAATGCATTGTTTATAACAGTGATTTCTAATAACACATACTATAGCTTTAGCATTAAACTCTTGGATATAACTTCCAGCCAGTGGCGTAAGCAGAGTTACGGGCGCCCGGGTCAGAACAAAATCTTGCGCCCCCCTCCGGTCTCAGGAAGCTGTGCGTAGTCTGACCAGACTCTGCGGGTTCTCACCATTGCTGTGCGGGTCTCACCAGAGCTGTGCGGGTGGGTGCAGGCAACAGGAAGGAGGAGATGTGCAGCCAGCACTGTAAACAGGCATTGTGAGGACCTTACTGCAACCGAACCTGTTAAAAAAAAATGTAAAGGGCCAGTATCGCCCTTTAGTATAAGCCATCTTCACAAGAACTCATGAAAATGCCTAGTATCTGCACCAATACTAATGCTGGTATCGGTGCATCCTTAATCCCATTCATCCCCCCTATAGGCATTAGACTCCCCTACATTTCCCCTATAGGCAGCAGATCTCCACCATAGGGGTGTAAAGGGGGTGTACGGATCCTGCAAAGCCCCCCACAGATCCTGCAGAGACCCCCACAGACCCTGCAGTCTGCCGAATCTCAGGGGGGCTGTGCAGGATCTGTGGTTAGCTTTGCAGGCTACAGATACCCCCTACAGATCCTGCAAAGTCCCCCACAGATCCTGCAAAGCCCCCCACAGATCCTGCAGTCTGCCTAATCACAGGGGGGCTGTGCAGGATCTGTGGTGGGCTTAGCAGACTACAGAAACCCCCACAGATCCTGCAAAGCCCCCCAAGGATACTGGAGAGAACCCCTGAGACCCTGCAGTCTTCCGGATCTCAGGGGGGCTGTGCAGGATCTGTGGTGGGCTTTGCAGGCTGCAGAGACCCCCTGAGGCCCTGCAGTCTGTCGGATGTCAGGCGGGCTGTGCAGGCTACAGAGACCCCTATGGATCCTGTATAGCCCCCCACAGATCCTGCAAAGCCCCCCACAGATCCTGCAGAGACCCCCACAGACCCTGCAGTCTGCCGGATCTCAGGGGGGCTGTGCAGAATCTATGCTGGGCCCTGCCAGCACAGTTGTACTCCTACATGGCACGGGAAAACAAGGCCCTTCAGCTGCCTCGGCACCCAATCATCATTGCTTTACCGCCCGACTGAAGCCTCTTCCATCTCCGCCCCATCTCCTGACTCTGCCCCCGGCCGCTCTGTACCCTGTCTCCTCCTGCTATCCTGCATGGCAGCCGACGCCCCCCAACCCTGCGCCCGGGACAGCCGCACTGCCGCCCCCGTCTCTGCGCCCGGGGCAACCGCACTGCCACCACCTCACCATTAGACCATTGTAGGTTAATTGTTTAATTGCTGGTTCTTTAGAATTACTAACAACTATGTAGTGCAGCCTATCTAAATAATTAATTCCGTTTATATTCAGTTAGGTAGACTCTCACACCACATAACTGGCAGTAAATCTAAATGAGATTTTACAATCAGATTGCAATGTTGCAACATTTAGTTTTCGTTCAAAGACAGGAATGATCCGATTTATTGCTTTGTTTGTATGGTACAACGTATGTAAATATCCATTTCAGACACACATGCTTGGCTAACATGAATAACCATCTGTTAACTGGGCTGCTGAATGACTGGAGGAGTGATCCACATTGTCATGAGTTATTTTAGGGCTTACAGAGAAATTCATATCAATCCACATTGATGGCATTGACCAGTTTGGCCAACAATAATGTCATCCATGCTATATATATGGACATAGCATTCCTTCTAAAGGTGTTCATAGACACTAGATGGCAATGTCCTGTTACACTACAGTTATTGTGAAAAACTTGTATGTACATCATCTACTCCCAGCTCAATTGTCTAACTAAGCACAAGACTCATACTTACATTTCCAGGTGGGAGTCTGAACAAAAAGAGGCCTGGCAGTAAATTTGGGCTACTGTTGGTTTTTACCATCTATATATTTCATGAGTTGACATTGAAGGTCCTGGCCAGCTAGATTATGGTGCCGTCAAGATTGGCGCGTCCATCCCTCACACTCTGGCATGTGTCTTAGAGACTACATTGTCAAGGGAGATGTTTAAGCTTCTGTACACCTTTCTAGGCATCCCATTCCAAGAGATCACTGGCTTACCTTCCTACTTCTTAAATCCTTTTTACTTACCAAACCTTAATTCTGACTAACCCCCTATGTGTTGATAGTCACCAAACAATCTATTGCAATCTATTGCTAAAGCCTAGAAACAGCAATTTGTACATGGAGGTAGAATGATGCTTAGACTTGTTCTTTGCCTAAGAGAAAATCAAACGTATACTCTTATATACTCACAAAAAATGAATCACAGTGTGGACCCCATGGATTTAATACGCTAATGTCAACCTACTGCCTGAAAGCTTCACCACCTTCTGGGGCCCCCATTCTTGTAGAAGGCACTTGGAGATTCCTGGCGCTAGTGCCTCGCCCTTCCCATCTCCCTCCCCTCTCTTTTTTACTCTACTTCTCCTTTCCTATCTCTTTCTTCTTTTCCTTCTCTTGTGCTAACTTCTTTCTGTTTCCTTGTATTTCTATCTTTTCTCTTTCCATACCTCCATTTCTGTTTATAGAACTACTTTTTGTGACCATGATTTTTAACCCCACTTACCCGGAGTTCCATCCACATTCTTCGGTTGGCTGTATGCCTGTTGGCTCTATTAACAATCAGGATGCTACTTCATGTGCCTGGTTTACCACCCTTTCCTGATTTCCAAACACAGTATAAGGAAGAGTGCAACAACCTGAGTAGATACTTATTGGGTATAGCATAACAGTTGTTCAAGGGATAAATGCTGCCCAGTCTGCTGTAACCGGCTGGGTCATGAGGGTTAAAAGGTATATGTATAACTTACGGTTAAGCTGTCACAGGGGAGAAAACAGTGTCTCTGCGTGCATATGACAAAAGATGGATATACTGCCAATTAGGAAGTCCAGGGTATTCCCAGGGTAACTCCAGCCCGCGTACTCGGCTGGCCTGGCCGAGCCGCGGCACTTGGAGGAAGGGGGGGAGATGAAGAAAGATCTTGCCTGGCAAAGTGCTGTGTCTCTGTGCGGCGTATGTCGCAAGGGTGGAACGGTCAGACACAGTGGGTGGATCGGTACTCGTGGGTCTCAACAAGTATGGAGTTTGTGCATCGGCAGTGCTAACGGCTACGCGTTTCGAGGTAGTCCTCTTTTTCAAGCCTAAGAGCGGTGTTAGCCGCGGGAAATGGAACATCTTTTAAATCTTTTTTAGAACTGACAGGGGGGAGGAGTCAAGTCCGTGAGAGAGCCTTGATTGGTCCGACCGCCAGAAGGCGGACCCGCTGGCTTGAGGGCACTAGAACGCTACTCCGAGAATTGGCATACCCCGATCTAATAATCATTAGGGGGCTCGAATGTGTTAGTTCTCCGGGGCCACACTGAATGTACATAATGGATGTTGGTATGTAGGCAAGCCAGATAATCAAATCCTGCCTTATGGAATGTAAATCACTATTTAGCCTCCATAGTTAATTTTTCTATTCATATGTAAAAAAAGGGGGGAAGAGGTTAAAAATGTCACATTTATTTAAGGCAATTAATACAATTAGATAGGTAAAAAGTATTGAGATGTTATTCTAAATATATTTTTATGGAAAGTTTATTTAAAAATGTTATGATTATGTGTTTACATGGAGAGGGGATTACCACTCTCACGTAAACAGGTTTTTTTAAAAAAGGTTTTTTTAAAAACAATATCTTTTACTATAAAAGTTACTTTTATCAAAAATGGACATACACATGTGTGTACATGCACAGACCCATCCCCATACACATCTGTGTGCGCACATGCATACATACACGCACACACATGCATACACATATGCATGCACATACACACACATACGCATGCACATACAAACATGTCTCGTGTCCAAAGAACGATTTTTTTAAAAACATTTGTAGCTCCACAAATAATGTCTCAAAGCACCTATACGTCGGCTACAGAACGCAATTGTAGAGATTAAGCTCCAGATTGTTCTTAGAGTTATGGTTGGTATACCCATGATGATGTTTTTTGATCTGTATCCTAATGCAGGAAAAAAATAGCCTGTCATGATGGTACCCTTTCCTACAGAATTGTATGTATTTCAATTTCCTCATTCAACCCATTCGGTGTTAGGGTATTGAGTTTATAGATCCAGAACGTTTCCCTTCTACATAATGAATGGAAACGTTCTGATGGTGAGAGGTGTGTGGAAATATGTTCTAAGGTATATGACCATACCTCAGTGGAGCGCTTTCCATGCTTTTTTTGTTTTAAACTTTCCTGATTTCCCGTGGACTTGAGAGCTCTATACATGCATGGTCTTCTATAGGATGTCTTTACTGTATGTTTGTTAAATGTTTATTGTCTTTACAAGTGAACCTCTGTACTACTCTTGATAAATGTTGAAAAAATGTATTTAAAAAAAATGAAAAAACATATTTTCAGGTAAATCCAAACCCCCCACTGACTGATAAAATGCAATATATAACATTTTTGTTTTTGGATTCATAATTAACAGGGAATCAATTCCTTCAACATTATATGTATCTCTGAAGATCACCCTCTTTTAGGAAATAACACAGTGTGGTATTAGTCCGTGGTGTGTTAGTTTAATTTCGTTTTAACAGCAAACTCTGTCTGTTTTTTTCGGTTAGGAATGGCAAAGCTCAATCAATATTAGGCCATACTGAACATGAAACAATATACAGTGTACTTCAACTGATACAGTGATTTCCACAAATAAACAACTGAACATGATTTCTTTCCGCTGCTCTGAAGATACATCTGGGATTTCCCTGTGCGGTTCTATTTTCCAACTGACTTGCTCCAGACTTTCATAATGTGATCTGAACGGGGGGTGGGAGGACAGGCTTCTGTGCACCTATGTGGGGTGAACCATGGGCTGAGCATACATTTCACTTCCAGGCAGCACACTGCTTGGATAGGCTTTACACTTGATAGTTTTATGAGTGTGATGTTAGACACATGAAATTTGGGTTCTCTTTCTATGGGTTCATGGTGGAGCTAGCGAGTTGAAAATTCACGGTCCAAATGAAATATTGTGAGAATTCACAGACCAAATTTTTTGTAACCATAACTCACTGCCTGACTGTGGTCAGCAAGGTTACAATGGCCAATAAAAGGGGCTTTGTTATGTGCCAGCCATTTGAATATAAAAGGATGGATTACTAAAAGTCATTTGTCAGTGTGTGTTGGAGCAGGTTAGCGAGAAATGACAGTCTGAGTAGGGAGAGTTAGTTGCTATACAGTGCTATATGGCGCTACATTACTGTGGATTGCAGTGTGGTGGTCTACATATTTTTGTGTACCCTGCCCTGTGTTCACAGTTCAGACATCCAACAGTTCTTCTTTTTAGATGTGTGCCAGCAACCACTGTAATTGCTGTTTAGCTGCTGTCCCCCCGCCACCGCCCCTCTCAGTCTTTTTATGTTTGTTTTATTGGAGTTTGTTGCATTTTCTTTTCTTTTATGTTTATCCAAATGTTTTTATTTTCAGCTAGATTAAAAATAAATTGGGTTAGGGGTCAGTTTTTAAGTGTTTTTTTTTTTTAGTAAGGGGCCTTTTTTTTTTACAACATACACTTGCTGCTGGCACAGGCAAAGCTGACCTTTGTTTGTAGCATGTCACTGCATACTTGTTTAGTAAAGTAATTGGGTGTCCAGGCTGGATCATTGGCTGAAGATTGCGTAGTATGCGCTGGAGCTTCTGGATTGCCCTGCAGCCCAGAGGTTTTGTTACAGGCTAGGGGAATCCGCTTCTTCCCTGACTGCGTGGACCGGCTCACTTTCAATAATGAACCAGTATTGGATTACTAATGACTACATAACCCCTGCTGCTGGTGCTACAGACTCAACTTTTGATTGCGCCCCCCCCCCCCCCCCCCGACAACACCAAAGCAAACGAA
>NW_017306730.1:808055-818814 GCF_000935625.1 Nanorana parkeri
CACGCGCCCCCCCCCCCCCCCCAGAACAAATGATAGTAAAAAGTAAAAGTCAGTAAAACGAAACAACCTGGATGTGCGAATCCCTGTGCGCTGAACGAGAAGAAACTATCAGCGTATGGCCAACCTTATGTTTACTTTTCTCTACTTGTGACACGTGAGATTAGGAAACGCTCACACAGTTACCGCATCATGGAATTCTTGAATACATAATTGACTAGAGTAGCCTGCTTTTGTATGAGCAACTAAGTGAAGTATTCCTGTAGCCTAGGAACAGCTCTAAACAAAAGCAGCCTCCTATTCAGACAAGCAGCAAAGTGATGGCAGTATGGTAGAGAGGGACCTGTAAGTCACATGTAAAAGTATACAGGAGCTGACACTAGATCACAAGTGTGAATATAGGTGTTATTGAGCAATATTGTATCAGATATTAAATAGGAAAGCTACTGAAAAATAGTGCACTGGACTTTTCACAATACAAATTCCTCTGATCTCCAGATAACACTGTGGAAGGCTGGCTGGTTGTGAAAGAGATTAGACAAAGTTATACATCGACAGAGCTTGTTTGGTTACTCTGGTTTCTAGGATATCGGGTGCTCAGGTGAGGCGCTGTACACTACTGTCAGCCTGCTCAACTGAGGAATGAGCTGATATAGAGCTAAAGGAAGAAAGTAAAAGAAAAAGTAAGTAAGATTGTATTTCCTAATGTCACTTCTTCAACTAAACCAAACATACCTCTGAGTGTAATCTATTGCGCTGTATTTAGTGTGCTGTTTTTTGCAAAATTTGTTTCAACTTATTTTGTGCTTAAGAATAATTACTGACAGTTTATGTTTTATTTCATCATTTTGCAGAACTTAAGTGATAATTAGACAAAACCTTTTCAATACGATATAAGATATATATGTACTTTGACTAAGGTTTATTGATGTTTATTATTTATCATACTATCAAGGGTATATACTGTGTGTGTGTGTGTGTGTATGTGTGTATATATATATATATTAAAAAAAGATAGATATATAGCGCCAATAGTTTGCGCAGCGCTTTACAAAATAATCATATGTCGAATGAATGCTTAGTAACAATTTGTAATTTTAGGGAAGGGGGGATTATGTAGAATTGTGAATTTTGTGTGATGTTTTTAGTGTCAATAAAGAGTATTCTCTATGACAGCCTTTCTCAACCAGGGCGCCATAGCACCCTGAGGTGCTGTCTGGCTTACTCAGGGGTGCCTCGAAATTTTTGCATAGTGTCATGCCTTTTTATGGCACAGGCAGTCTTCTGATGTGAAAGAGGTGCACCTGATGTGAAGGGGGGTCTTCTAATGTGAAAAGCGCTCCTGATGTGAAGGGTTGGCTTTTGCGGTAAAGAGGGTTAATGTGAGAGGGGGCCCTCTGATGTGAAAGAATTGGCAAGGGAGCACTTTTTTTCCAGGTCACTACTACCATATGGGGATAATTGCCTGCCCATACACTGTAAGATTTTTCTTGTTCAGCCCCGCAGGAAAAACAGACAAGAAATATCACTAATTTTCCCTCCGTCCACACTAAAGAGCGTGAATGGCAGACTCTCCCCTGCTGGCTATTGTATTGTATTCTGATAGCCATCGCCCATGGCTATCAGAATACCTGACTAGTGACTGCATCTGATTGGCTGTAGTCTGTGTTTAGCCATTCATTTTCCACTCAGCTCCTTCAACAAAAATTGACTTTTGGCAAGCCAGCTGGTGCCAGCAGGGTCTCCCACATATCCAACTTTGGCCGATACAGCAGAGAATGGCCAAAATTCAATGTATGGCCACTTTAACTATATAACTTTCCATTACAGATGACCATTCTCAAATGTGATAAATTTAAAATGGACTATAACACTGGTCTTTGTTTCCAACCCAGCTATCTTCTATGGGCAGCATCAAATGTATCAGAGCACAGCCCAGTATGTGATGTTATAGCATGGACACACAAGCATGTATCCAGAGCTTATTGTAGTTCCATTTAGGCCCGGTTCACACCTTGGCGTTTTGTAGCGCGTTCCTACGCTCTGCAAAGCGCTCAAACACGAACACCGCTCAAACACCGAAATATTGCAGGCCGTATGAACGCGCTACAAAACGCCCTACGCCCAAAGAAGTACAGGAGCTTCTTTGGGGCGTATTTGCCGCGCGTATCCATCGGTATACAGCCAGGTAGCCCTCGGAAACGCGCATAAATCGCGGTAAAAACGCACGACACGAAACGCGTGACAACGCACATATTTGATACGCCTAGGTGTGAACCCAGCCTACCTCTATTTCACATAATATGACCCGTTTTTACCTGTTTAGTTTGTGTTGATTTATTGTTTATTTGAGTTTGTATGCCAAACTATTTATGTGTTCATGTCTGCCTGTTTCTAGTTGGTAGGGCATATTAGGGTAGGGCATATGTGCAACAAAGACTGACAGCAAATTGAGGTAGAAAGTCCATAAATCTGCAGTGAGTATATGTATAATAGTAGAAATACTGTTTGTGTAATCAGGAAACGTGGGTCAGGCTGTATACCATAAGCACTAATCCTTCTGGTAATGAAAGTTACATTTACATTGCTATATTCTCCTTTTAGAACTCAAGAGAAATGTCAAGAGAAAATTCTGTGCAACTCATCCCTTACCATGACAGGTAATGCCAGTTTGAACTATACTTGACATGGAACAAGTTGTCTTAAAAGATCAGTCCAGCCAAAACTCATGTTTTAAAATTTGGTAGATGCCATAGAGTTACTTACTGAGTCACCAGTTAGTTACTAGTCTGTAAGGCTTCTTTCAAATGGGTGCCTTCAGTTCTGATCAGCAGGGGATCCGTGCATGGATCCACTGCTGATCAGAATGGCTGTCACTATTGTGACATCCTTGTCTGTCCAGTTTTTTCCTCCATCTTGGGATGGAGGAAAAAAATAAAATTACCAGACCCAAGTTGGTCTACGGAAAATTGGATGTAAACAGACATGTGTCCGTTTACATCAGATTACCCCCGATCCGCAACATTCAGGTTTGCCGAAACAGAACTCTGATCCGTCTGTTTTTCTGGACCTGGCTGGAGCCGGGGGTAATCAGATGTAAACAGACGCACGTCTGTTTAGATCCAACTGCCCATAGACTAACATTGGGCTTCCGATCAGATCCGCCTGAAAAACTGACCAGTCGACCTGATTGGAATGCCCATCTGAAAGGGCCCTTAGTGAGATATCTGCTGTTTTGATCCTGGGTCTGGACACCTGCTGTGGCCATTATGTGGGTCTCCCACTCTGTGTGTTGAAATTTGAATCTACTTTATATTAAGCAGAATACAACACGAGGTGCCAGACTATGCAAAAGGGTAGGCAGGAACACCTGAAACTCCCAGATAAACAGGAATTATTACAAGATAATATGACTTGACTCATGACCAAAATGCTACTTCTGAAATTTTGAAGTAGTAATAAACTCTCAAACATTTTTTCAATAACGATTCCAGATCAAACAACTATACATTGCCCAGCAAAGTATTTCTTACATTTTTGCCCAAATACTTACAATCATGCTTCCAAAAAGCTGACTCCAACTCTATCAACTCTCCTTTCCTGAACTTCCTGTCCAGCACAAGATCACAAGGGACAGAGCAGTCTCCAGCAACTATTCATCTAGTGGAGGTGGGAGGAGCTGGGAGCAGGGGAGGGTCTCGCCTACCTGTGCTTGTGGAGAAACACATAGCTTACTAGCACACACAAAGGTGGCTCCATAGGACCCTGCAAGGGAAAGGAGCCACCCTGAAACAGAATATCAGGGCCAGTGCTCAGGGGACCAGCTGATTCTGCAGGAAACTAAAACGTTTAAACATTAAGAAGCAGCCTCCATTGTAAGAGATTTAATCAGCATTAGAAATGAAACCTTTTGACTTTATTATCACTTTAACTGAACATGTAAAGTGATATGGTTGTTCCCCAAAGATTGATCAGTTATATTTGGTGATACATATCTCATGCTTATAGATACCTTTAATCCACCTATATTGTGCTTGTGTTTTGTGTTACCTAATCCACAACACATACTGTATGACCATGCAAAGAGAACATATATGACAGAGTCAGCCCAGGCGAATGACAGTTGCTTATTTTATAATACAAGGAACACACAGAGACTGATGAGTAGACATGTGTGCTGGAAAAAAAATTGTTTTGTTTCATTTTCATTCAGATTTTTCGTTATTTTGTTTTCCGGGATCCGGGTCCAAAAGTCAATTTGTATCCGGATTTGGGTGAAATCTGAATTTTCGTAAGCAGTATTATGTACAAAATTTCATTACAGACGAATATTCGTTGGTAATGAAACTTCGTACATACAACCGCTAACGAAAATTTAGATTTTTTTTTTTAAGTTGATGCTTAACACAATAAAATTTCATTCCGGAAAGAAATTCAGATGCATCCGAAATTTTCGTTATCACAAATTCCTATTCGTTTTCATTCGTTATTTCTGTCATTCGGAAATACGGATGCATCCAAAAGTCTGAATTTCCGAAAATGTGTCTGAAAAACGAATCTTTCCAAAACGAATCGCACATGTCTACTGATGAGGCCTTTAAACAATTTCAGTTTCTATGACAGCCATTTGTTATCTTAGCAGATATCTCTTTGTCTTGATATGTAACCTACATGTCCTTAATGTTGGTGATTATTTTAGAAATATGTCATTGCAGGGGCACCTTGAGATCAGGCACACCTTGCAGCTGACTAGTAGATCTGCATACTTGTCACTAGTCTAAAATAGGCTCCTATGCGGCACACAATAAAGAGGGGATTTTGAGTGTCTGGGTACTGAGATAACTGTTACCGTAGTGCTGCTCAAACAGCAAAACTCACATATAACTTTTAACTTGAATTAATGAGCTTTCACTAGAGTGACTCAAACCGACTCCCTGGCTTAATAAGAATTTAAATTGACTCTATAGCTTCCCTGAATGTAGCAGGAAGTTTCAGGAGCTGATTTAGGTGAAGGAGAAGTAAATCACTGCTCTGTTACAATAAAGAAATTAATTGTTAGTGCTTTTTATTGTAAGATTCGCAATTTGTGTTTGCTATAAACCACATATGTCCTCTGTGTGTTGATAACAGGGAACTTTGATGTTTTCTCTTTTTTAATTTTCTATTAAAGTTGATTGGAAAAAATATTGATCAAATATAAGTTGATCAAATATATACATATATGTATATACTTTTTCTTTGGAGTCCCTTTTCTTTGCAGAGGTCAATGTCAGCACAGCCCGCCCAATATACAACACACATTCAGCCTTCTGGCTAGTTTAGAGACATTTTTGGGTCAGCTTAGACGTGCAGGCTGTTCCAGTACAGCCTGCATGCAGTGTCTCTCTCTCCTACACACAGCACCCCCTTGCTTATCCCAAAGAAAGCATAATTTTGCCCCTGCTGGGGAAAACAGTGTGACCAGCATGATAAAACATATCCCAGCTTTAGCAGCAAAATACAATGGCTGACTATACCCGTTTACTGTCACTTGTGCATGTCTCATAATATAGGGAGAAGGTTGGAGCCTACAATTGGTGAGCTGCCAGTTTGTACCTTGGTCCATTGAATTATCTTTTTTTCTAAGACTTACCATGTCAAGTTTGTCTTTTTTGACCACTAAACATTTTGTACAACAAATTCATGTCCCCTCTTAATCTCCTCACTTCCAGCGTGAACAAGTTTACATTGAGCAACCTTGTCTCATAGCTTTGATCCTTAATTAGCTTAGTTGCTCTTCTTTGGACCTTCTCCAGCTCAAGAACATCTTTTCTGTGGACTGGTGACTGCATATTCAAGATGAGGCCGAACCAGTGATTTATAAAGTGGCAAAATTATCGCTTTGTCTCTACAGTACATTCCCTTTTTAATACAAGACAGTACTCTGCTCGCTTTGTTTGCGCCACCTGGCATTGCGTGCTGTTATTCAATCTGCGGTCAATTATGATCCCCCAAATCTTTTTCCATTTCTGAGTTCCCTAGTGGAGTCCCCATTAACGTGTAATCCGCTTGCCTGTTTTTAACCCCAAAGTGCATTACTTTACATTTTTCGACATTAAACCTCATCTGCCATGTAGTTGTGCAAACAAAAATACTGTCTTTTTATTCTCCTTGCACATAATTGGGTATTGTTTGAAGTGAAATTCCATCCCATTTACCAAGCTAAGAGAAATACCCCTTGTAAAGGGCAAATTTTCTAGCAAAGTGAACAGCTTATTTGCCTTAAGTAACTCAACCCCATTGTACATACACATAGCTTATAATAATACTGGTTACCCATTTTTAGCTACAGATTCACCTGAACATTTCTTATCTGGTAGTACCAGAGGTACTCTATGACATGAACAATATATGGAGCTTGGATGTGGAGTTGGTTACAGAGACTTTCAATCATGATGCAAAACATCTGCCTTTCAGAGTTTATGTGTTTTAATTAACATTATTTTGTTTATTCAGGGGACAGTCCTTCCTGCCCGCCATTCCAGGAGGTAAAATGGAGTTTCTGGAAGGCAGGTTATCTAACCAGGAAAAGACAACCACCATACTTCTAGAACAGGCCTTCAAGATTAAAGAGGATGTTTCCATGCTGAGAGGCAATCGCGGCACACAGTGGGACTTGATGGCTCAGCGGCTGCTTGAGAATCACATGCAGATCGTCACACAAATAGTTAAACAGCTTAGTAAAGATATAGAGGTACACAATGACACATCTACAAATGTTGTTAATGTGGCAATCACAACCCGCTAGTCACTGCAATAGAGCCAATAATACTAATATGAGCCATCCAAATGTGGCCGCACACAGGAAGATATGGCTGATTATGGAACAGTTATAGGAGAACTATGAGGTGAGTGATTTCCACTCACCTCATAGTTCTAAGCCGACCTGTGACAATGAGACTGTCACATAGCATTGTGTGCGGTTTGACTGTATTTGTATAATAAGAGAACAGGTGGCTTTGAATATCTGTTAAATCTCCTTCTTGTGATAATAGAACAGAGATGAGTCATGGTAGCCAAACATTTTATTGTATTATCCCATAAGCATGTGTATGTCAGGTAAACAGGAGATCAGTCTGGGCTTTGGATGTTCCACTCTGAGCACTGGGATCCGTTCAGTATGGTCACCTTCAAGTTAGTGTACAGGGACATCAGACTCAAAAACAAATCAGACTGCAAGATGATTTAAAGAAATGGACTTGCACTTGGGGTCAATTTGAGACAAATTTGTGATGCATTTGTGATGTGTTTGCCATGTTTACATTGCATACCCATTAACTTGAATGGAGGATAATAGCATTTTAATCACATTGTAATAGCACCTACAGACATAGACAAATGTGTACTTCTCAAAAAGATTGTATCTGAAATTGAAGTACTGAATAAAGGATCATTTAACAATGCTTCAAAATCAAAAGCAAGAAAATAACAATTGTTCAGAAGCCCTTAGAGCAGATCTAGGCATTTTACGGCCCACGAGCAGTACCCGGTCCTTTGTCTGTCTCTGTCTGGCCCATGGTTCGTACATGGACCAATCGCTGACTTGCATTAGTTTATGGCTGCCTGACAGTAGATGCGCCGGCCTCTAAAGCCGGGGCATCCACTGCAAGCCATAGCCCAGCGCAGGTCGATGATTGGCCTGTGTGCAGACCGCGTTCCTCTTCAGTGATTGATTGCTAGGACCGCTGGCATCCTAGCGACCAATTATGTCAGGGGTCTTCCTCCTCTGTAGTCATTGGGTGCTAGGACTAATGGGCAGTCCTAACAACCAGTGACACATGTCTTCCTGCCTCCAGTTTTTCCTCTGTCTTCCACCTGAAGCTTCTTCTCCCGGATCCTGCCTGTAGAAGAAAAACAAAAGGTATGTGTCACATACTTGTGAGTATCATACTATGTGGGGACAATAAAGCTTCATTCAGGGCCTGTTCACACCTATGCCATGCGATTAACGCATGGTACTGCACAGGCCACTAACAGTGCATTACAGTGCGGTGGGTGCATTGTGTTGCATGCACTACTTTTTTGCAGTGTTTTTGCTCTGTATTGCGGTACCATGTGTTGTGGTGTGGTCGATTGCATTGGAGTCAGGACGTGCCATTCAAATTAATGCCAATGCAACGCACCTGCCACACTGTAACGCTCGGTTGGTACGTTGCGTTAATTGGTTTGAGAAAATGAAGTGCCCACCGCTGCCTTAGAGGCATCTTTAGTAGTCGGAAAGTCTCTAGTTAGGAATAATTTCACAGCATAAAGTTTATAGCTATCCCTATCCATATCTTTGGGAGTCTTTGCCATGTTATAAGTCTCACTTGTTGGTATGGGGAGGGACAACATATAATAAAATAAAAAAAAGGTTTCTAAAAAGGCCAGTTTGTGTATTCTGCCTGATTGTCATAAAAAAGGAAAATGTCTTTAATAACATAGAGAGAGTTTTAATTTTTGATAAGGCTTATAGTCTAGGTGGTTCTTTTTAAACATTCTCATATAATATATCACCCATTATTGGCTAAAGCATACATACTGTTTTATATTAATTGACGTAATTCTTTTTTTGGCATAATAATTTCTAATGACTACAAATGAATGTCACTTTCTGATATATGTATTGGCCAAATAGAAAGGCATTTATAAGAAGCAAGCAAGCAATGTAATAATTCAGAGCTAGACACAGTTTATTCATGTTCTAGTACACTGAATACATGTTTCTGAGTGTGTCAGGGGAGTTCATGGGAAAAGCCTTTCCTCCAGCCATAGGACAAGACATTATTTATTCAGCAGGGTGTGATTTGTCATGGTCAGTAGAATAATGCCTGGTTTTCTTTACTGTTGTAGGTTTTAGAAAATGAGATCAGAACCAGAGACACGGTGAGCACAGGAACAAGCTTTGCAGTACAGCACCTGGATAGGAAACATCTATCTGGAATTGGTGATCTACGAGGCCGTGTAGCCAGGTTAGTTCCATGCATTTACTTTGCATCAGCACTGGAACAAGGTGAAACATAATGCTTGAAGAATGTTTCCACCAGACAGTCTTTGATTGAGTCTGTTAACATTGTCACAGACATTCCCAGAGAAAGTATAATAATGAGTCAATGTCCCAAACACTTTTAACATAATAATGTATATTCAAACGTTATTTTTGGAATGCAACGTTTTTTTTGTGGTTTTATTAAAAATAATCCTTAGTGATCCTGCATAAAGGTCCTTGTTCAGGCACTTCCTGTTAACGCAAGTTTAACATGAGGCAATACTCTGCACCTGGGGCTCACTGCCAGCATCATCTACAGTGTAAGGGAGCTGGCGCTTGTGTGTAAGTGTGCTTAAAGTATTTTCTGGAAATAACTGGCTATAGTTTATATCTAACTAATGGCATACATTACCAATGAAGACATCTGTATAAAGTTTAAATGTAGACATATTCATCCATGTACTTGCTATCCATAAATATTAATTTTGAGAACACTCATACTGAGTGATAAATTATGTCTAGAATTTTTTGGCTTTTTTTGGTGCAATTAGTCAGCAATGAAAATATGAGATGCTAGTTAAATAAATAAATAGGTAAAAATGTAAAAAAAATAAAAAAAATTTTGTTTAATAAAAAAAAAAGTTTTTTAAAAATAAAGGGTTGTGGTATTGAGGATTGTGGGCGGCGTTGGACTACATGTCAGAACCGCAGGGCGCAGATGCCATCCGCAATTAAATCAGCTCTCGGCGCCCTGCAGTTGCAACATGCAATGACAATTATTAGTGCCCCCCCAGATTTGACTGTTGTATCTTATGTGCCCTCCCTATATATTGTTCCTAGAGTCGCCACTGCTGTTATATAATTGCTTTTTTATCTGCTTAACTTATGAAGCCATCAATAACTCTTCCCTTTCCATTTTAAGCAATGTATTTAACCTCCAGGTCATTACTCTTCCACTATTCTGATAGAGATTACTCTTATCTCCTCCTTACATACTTACATCTGTTTCTGCTCTCCCGAAGAAGAATGCTTTTTCTTTTCAACTGTGATCACACTTAAAGCAACTTGGTCTTTAAAACAAAACCTAAAATAAACCTACTACTTCTGTGAAGAACTTGGATATTCACCTCCCGCTGCCAGCACTCTGATCTCTGACAATATATCTGCTGTATATCCTGCGGGATCCAATATTTCCAAGGTTTGGATTTCCTGGCCACCTACTGTGCTTTTCAGTTCAATCTACTGATGCCTACAGTACATTGCTACTGTTTACTGTAGTGACATAGGGGCTGGTGACTCCTGAAAATGTTGGTTTTTCAAAGATTCTTGAGCTGGGAATTCCTCTTCACTTCAGCAGAGATCGGTAGCATGGTCAGCAGAGGTGATTATCTAAGTTTTAAAATCAAAGGTCTAGTCTAAAAGCAGGTCCCATAAGGTGCCTGCCAATAGTTTCACTGAGGAGAAAACCCTCATCTGTGATATTTAAAACTGATATCAGTGCTAAGCCCTGTCCACCTACCGTCAAGGAGTCACTCTCATTGCATAATATAGAAGCCTTAACAGTTGTATTTAAGCTATACAGCCTGGCCCAGGGCTCACCCCAATTCGGGACTAGACAATGGAAGATCCAATTAGTCCCATCGCACTCCTAACTGGAAAAAAAACCAATGTACAGGGCGGGTGCCAGAGCAGCAGCAGATGCCTCTGCAGACAACGAACAGCCAACAAGAAAGCCACTCGCACTCCGATTGGAGT